>NC_072459.1:22661727-22724227 GCF_027596085.1 Anoplopoma fimbria | reverse complement strand
TCAACAGATTAAGTGGAAAAGGGTTGGGATAGCAAGAATCACTGTTGACAGTGATTGGCTAATCAAACAACACACTCATTAAAGATTAATTACTGAAACCTTAAGTAATGGAAAAAAAAAACCCAAGTAAATCACAATCTCAAGATCGAATCAACACAAAGTAAATTCACTTGATGGTGAGGAAAGAAATCTCAAACCCCAACACATGATCTGATAACTTTATTTACAATCATGTTTTTTTTCATAATAAAACAGTATGTACAATACATACAAAGAAACTCCACAATTACATGAATAAAGGACAAACAGTAGCGATGAGGGTACAGTAAAGAGAGTAGAGGAAGAATTAGAACGTCATCTAGAAATTGAAAGTGCTTTGGTTTTCACTGATATGGAATGCATAACCGTCATCAGTTGCTTCTGGGACCACACTCTGCTCCACTTCATCCTTTAAATAAAAGGAAATCAATTTAGAAATATATATAAAAATAAAACATTAAGACCACTCGCTGTTATAAAAGTAAATTTATAAAATTCAGTTTAAACATATTAAAGACACTTACCTCGTCAGAAAAGTATTTCTCAATCAGATTGAGGGATGCTTTGTAGATCATCTCATTCTCATGAGACTGCAGAGCCTCGATCTTGTCCAGTCCGCCGCATTCTTCGACCATTAGACTCAGCTTGTCTGACTCCCCAATTTTATCCCCGGCCTGTTGGGAAAACACACAGAAGTAGAAGCATTTCACAGCCATTTAGTCACCGCCAATGATAAATAATGAGACTTATCAGATCTGGCCAAAACTGATAACGCACATCTGTATTTCTATGTGAAAATACACTCACCATGAAGATATTAGTGAGGGCGTCCAAGATGACGAGGACAATTTTGCTGTCCTTTGAGGAGAGTAGAGCCAGAAGAGGCTCCAGCACATTGGCTTGTACAAGGTAAACCACCTGCTCAACGGTGCCCCCGCTGGTGAAGTTTGTAACAGCCCACACAGCCTCTTTCTGAGTTTTGTAGTCACCCTGCAGAGAAAAGAGAAGGAAAATGATAAGCAAGACTTGACAAGTCAAGAGAAACAACTGATGTAGAAGTCTGTGCTTAAAAGTAGCATACTGGTAAATGATATTCTCTCATGAGTGAAACAATTCCAACCGGTAAGAACAAACCTCCACAAGCGTGTTGACCAGGTACGGGACGAGGCCTGCGTTGATGACCTCCTGGATTTGGGTGTCCTTGCCCGCGGTGATGTTGGACAGAGTCCAGGCTGCCTCCTTCTGAATGTTAGCCTTTTTGTGGCGCAGCAGCCGGGGGAACTTGGTCAGGGCGCCCGCATTCAGCACCACCTGAGTCTGCTCATCCGTGCCGGTCACGATGTTGCCGAGGGCACGCAGGGCTGGCGTCTGAGGGAAGGGTGACAGGGGTCAATCTATGCCCTGTGGGAACCTGAGGTAGTTGCCTCAGGGTACTGGCACAATGTACCAGATTGCACGCACAGTTGCACACAAACACACTGGAAGAGGGTTTTATACGTACAACGACGGGCAGCTCTTCAAAACCAAGCAGCTCCACCAGGCGAGGAATTAAGCCAGTCTGGACCATCACCTCAATGCGGTCATTGGAGCCATCGGTCAGGTATGAAACAGCCCAACACGCATCAGCCAACACCTCATTGTCATTGTGGTGTAGCAGACGAAAGAGTGCGGGCAGGATCTGTTCGACCGCCGTCATAGGGGGGGAGGGGTTCTTGTTTCGGCAGAGGTTGGACAGCGTCCATGTGACATTTCTTAGGTAGCCGTCCTGCAAAGAAATCAAGTATGAGAGAATGGCAGGCATTCAATTGACATGAGGCAGCGATATGGTTGAGTTAGAGCACCCTCTAGTGGGCGAAGAGAAAAGATGTGAATATCGACTTGATCTGTAATTAAAAAATACTTACAGTAAATACAGACAGGTCAGGGACTGCCAGCAGACTGAGCAGAGGGGCCACAGCTCCAAGTTTGATGACCTTGTCTCTAAGAGCCGAACCATCACCTAAAATAAAAAAAAATATATATATATACACGTCTTTGCTTCTAAACAAGGAGTGATGAGAAAGTAATACAATTAATAAATGAATAAGAAAAAAATAAATAAAGATATAAATTAATTCTGTCAGTTACCAGCAATGTTTCCGAGGGCCCACACGGCTTGCTCGCTGATGTGCTGGTGGGGGGATGTGACCAGGCTGATGAAGGCAGGGATGGCCTGGCCATCAACAACTGCAGCCGTCTGATCGCACGTCCCAGAGGCGATGTTGGTCAGAGCCCACGAGGCCTCAAACTGGATCGGGGGACAGTCGACCAGTCCCAGGAATGCGACAAACTTGGGGATCAGGCCGGCACTGATCATCTGGTTGATGGGGGGGTTCTTGTCACGTGACAGGAGCTTCCTGCACACAACACAGTACGGTTAAGTAAGTCACCATGGAAGTAATTAGTAGTCTCGATTGTGATATTTTATGAATTGTCATTAACCTTGCAGCCTGTGTAGCGTGGAGCTGGGACTCGACATCGCCGCTGGTCACTCCTGAGAGAATCTCTTCAACTGTCCACTGTCTGGCAGCCTGCCAAAAAGGTCACACAAAATGAGTTATGATTTAAAAGAAGAAAAGCATACACACAGGAGGTGGACAACACCACAAATGTCTGTACGTCACATGCAAACTGATGCAACATTCCTGCTAGCTTTATGAATGTTGAGCATGTATATCTTATTAAGACTGTCAGAAAGGAGTTGGTTTAAGTACAGTCATTTGAGGGAGGGGTTTTTACACTGGCTCCTCCTATTCTGTCCAACTGTATTTGGAGACAAATTATATGTCAATTCAATACAAATGATAAACCCCATTCTACAAGACTCACACCACATTACATTTGTTGCTTATTCTTATAAGACGATAGTTGTCTGGTACAAGTGTTGAAATTGATATAAAATAACATTTAATTCGTGCAAAACAAGATTGAACATCATAATAAACATTTCCTGAATTTAAAATGATTGATTTTAAAAGCATACCAGGCAGTTCTGGGTTCTTTCCTGGAGGGGAGAGGTCGCCTCGTCAGGAAACGCAGCCACATTTCTTCTCTTGAACATCTGATCATCTTTCTTGGCCTTCCGGAGCTCCACGTTCACCTCCACCCTCCTGCGTCGAAGCTCCTGCGTGTGTTTGAAAAACGAGTCACATGTTGGGGACATAACGATGCTGACATCAAGCTGAAGGCTGGACTTGTTCCAGGACTCACATTGGCATCTTTGCCTTTGTTCTTGAACTTGTTCAGGCGCTCGACGTTCTCAGACATTTTTCAAGCAGCAGCAAGGAACACTTGTTTTGTGGAGTTATTCCTGCAAACAGTTTAAAAAGAATAAAGGTTAGCTGGTGCAAAGTACTTATAGCATATAGCAGACCAATGACACACATGTCAAACTGAGCAGACCGTCGGTTTGGCATTAAAAGAGGCCTACTGACAGCTCCCTAAAGCCAGAAATACAGTAAGAATACACAGAAAACCATGAGAAACTGTCCTTTTTCAAACTAGAACAGAGCATTTCTTTAAATATAACTACATAAGCAGTTAGCACGATCTTACCTGGTCCTCGCACAAGAGCTTATGGTACATAGAAAGTGCCGCACAGACCTTTAAATTCCTGCAACAAAGCCACCTGATTGGACCGTTCGAGCAAAAGCATCCGGCCGCCTCCGCTCATTGGACCGTTTCAAAAAATCACAGAGCACACCGGAAACGCGTCACTATGCAGAACCATCGCGATATCTCAATGAAGTGAACGGTACTTGGTGAAATCTGACTCTGGATCGGTGTGATTACTTTTAAAAAAACGTGTCCGGTTCTAAATCGTCCGTGTAACAAATTTGTCGTATCTGAAATCAAGTATTAGCAAATAAATGTATCTTTCTAGAGACATGGTTTCATTTGTTTCAGCTCATCCGGGTAACATAACGGTTGTTAAGGAAAGGGAAATGTCATAAATGTCTCATAAATCGAGAACAATGTCCCAAATTTCCGACGTTTTTCCATTAAAATGCAATATTTTATACATTTCTTAAAATATGAGACACTTAAGAAAGACTTTATAAACTTTTTTTCTGGATATAAAGTAAACTGAGATGAGAATGAAACAATACCTTTGAATCAGTTAATATTAAATCTCTAATTTTAGTATTTGAGAATACTGCTCCAGACCTTTTTAAAAACAATAAGACAAGATTTTAAAAGATCACCAGTGTTACCTAGATCAATATTAGTAGAAGCCATAAAAAGGAGATACTACCTCACACATCTTTTTCAATTTCATCCACACCCACTAAGTTTCCTTCCATGTCCCAGATATGTTAAACTATTACTTTGTGATATTCATTGTCTTGGGCACAGAATAATGTGAAAAAGTAGCCAATTCAATATTATTTATCTTTAAAAAAGAAAAGAAAAACAGCAAAGGAGAAAGTCACTTCAAAAGCAGATATTAGGTGAGGATAGCAAATAACTGTATCTTTCTAGAGACATGGTTTCATTTGTTTCAGCTCATCCGATAACATAACGGTTGTTAAGGAAAGGGAAATGTCATAAATCGAGAACAATGTCCCAAATTTTTCGATTAAAATGCAATATTTTATACATTTCTTAAAATATGAGACACTTAAAGACTTTATAAACTCCTCTAATAATTTGACAGTAACTTTATTTTTAACCAATTTAATCTGTTTATTTCTCCACGTGCTATAAATATATATTTTTTTTTTCTTGAGCTACTCTATTACTCTAAAACATTTTAAAAGTTTAATATGGATGTCACCGCTTGCCACAAATACACAAGGAATAAATCAGTCTTTTCGTTTTTATTAAGTTCCATATACATCAATATTTCTTCAGATGTAATACAAAAAAAGAAAAAGAAATCAAGTTGAAATCTGACAATGATTTTTTTTTTTTTTTTTACAAACAGGGCAGGAGCCTTCAAATGTGTTGCTTCATCCTTCTCAGTCAGTCAGTACAGCAGAGCAATCCATTCACAATAGCTTATTACTGTATTTTCAGGAAGTTATAGAAGTTTAACCAAGCAGACTACTGGTGTCCAGATATTTAGTACGACTCTCTTTCATGCCACTTCAGACTAAACAATGAGTGGAAATGGGAGAAAGAAACCTTCCACTGTGAACAAAAAACTCTCGATACATTACGCTCAGTTAAACTCAGCCACTGCATGTCAGTACTCAATTTCCTTTTTCCTCACTGGACGTGATGACCACAAGGATGGCCTGAGGGGGGTTTTAAGAAAGAAAGAAAATTAATAAAAAAGACTGAGATCAAAAAATAAACATGGAAATATGAGAGCTCCTTAAGAGTCTTTTTCTCCGAGGTAAACTTTTCTTCTGATAATCCTCAGCTGCTCACGCTCTTCAGTAGAGTCCCACTGATGAAGACAGGTCCAACAAACAAAAAAAAAAGGTCCCTTAGAGCTGAAATGGACAGCTCTGCCTGAACAGCTCTGCAAAAAGCAGCAGTGCTGGTTGCACCGACAGTCAGTGGAGCTGCTCCCAAACACAGGTGAGTCTGTCACAGAGTTACCGTTCAGGAAAGCCATATTCTTGGCAAGTGCATTTTTGTTTGAGCAATGTGCGGTGCTTTCTAAGAGGCTGACGAACACTGTAGCTTGTTGTTATGAGACCTACAGAATGCGGAGAAAGGGGGAAAGTTGAGAGCCCTTCGCAGTTTTTTTTTGTTTACGGTTGTGACATCTCGACAAAAACAGACACAGAAGATGCAATGAGTTTGGGCAGTGGATCCTGCAGCCATGTTGGTGTTAATTCACTGGGAATGCCTTTATTAGTGAAGGAAAATCTTCCACAACTACAAACTGAGGTTACTTTGTGAAGCGAGGAACAGGATGAGCCCAAATTCCTCACTCTTTGCAGTACATTTTTTTTCTCATAAAATAATACTATCTAAAATGATTTGCTTCATAATTCTTTAAAAACATTCAAACACAGAGTTAGATATATCTTACAACCGCTGTACATGATAAAAAGTATGTACATTCAAGACGACCACCTTAACAGCCAGCTCGATCAAACTCAAAAGGGATGTAACATACAGAACTTC
Source organism: Anoplopoma fimbria (assembly GCF_027596085.1). Lineage (NCBI taxonomy): Eukaryota > Metazoa > Chordata > Actinopteri > Perciformes > Anoplopomatidae > Anoplopoma > Anoplopoma fimbria. The sequence goes on along the minus strand of NC_072459.1, from coordinate 22,718,065 downwards.
TCATAAATATCTCTAGATAATAAAATATGCAGCTTTATAAACGTTTCTTATACCTGGCGAGGTCAACACATTATCCAATCCAACTTAGATGTATGACAGAAAATAAATACAAGTTAGGAACTAAAATGCATTTAAAATCCCAGTGAAAACACAATGGACTGTTTAATAAAGGCCAGATTTAAGGAAATGATGAGAAGAAAGCTTGTCCCTCGATAACATGGTAAACGCATGTCAACATGGCTGCCATCGTGATTAAACGGAATATTACTGTGGTTACCAAAAATGTTAAATCGGTGACATTTACATGAAAGCACAATTGGTGTTTTTGTGAATTTTTTTTCTTCATCAACAGATTTTTTTTTTTTTTTTTTTTTTTTGCTGTTCTGGAAATAGAAAGTTCCCATGTCATTATTACTAGAGACCCCAGCATCCAGTCCAGACTCCAGCTAGACTGGCCCACCTAAGAATCTGACAATCTGCAAGAAAGAAGAAAAATGGGATGGCATAAATCAAATGGCATGCAGCAAACAAGTGAACAGACACAAATGCAAGATGACACACGGTACAGATGTAACACGGCGTTAAAAGTTCTGTTAAGACATCGAACGTGATGTCCTAAAGCTTGGCAGCTCTGTTGGTTTTAGTACGGCCAAGCAACAGGGACAGTTTAAAGCCAACTCTAGTCTACAATGAGAGCACATTCTACTGTTAAATGACACTTTCTACACATGCCAGTGGTGTAAACAAAAGTGAATGAAGGGCATAAATGCATGAGTCAAGAAAAGACTGACATGACGGCCGGTGAGGCCAGAGTCACCGCTTTACAACACGCAAACATAAGCGTGGAGAAGGAGAGAGAAACTTGGGTGAACCTCGAGAGTCTGCAGCAGTAGGAGCACCTGACCTTACCTGCTCGCTTTGAAACCTTTGAGCTTCTGTACAAAGAAGGCTTCGAGCACCTCGGCGCACTGAAAGAAGGGTGTGTCGTTGGGGTTGTAATAGCGACAGTTATCGAAGATTTTGGTCACGTCGGCCACGAACTCGGTGAGCTTGTGGTAATGTCGCTTTTGCAAGCGGGTTTCCATCGTGGAAAAGTCTGCAAGGGGACAGAGAAAGATGTGATTTTTCTTGAAGTATAATGCACCGAAACATTTCCGAAAAAGTAACGCTACCGTTCATTCTTACCCATTGGCTCCTTGATTACGCGATAATAATCAGGGGCGTCGTGGGGATCCACCGGTTCGAGGAAAGGCCATGCCATTTTGTGAGACTGTTGAAATAACAGGAAATGATTTTTGAAAATAGAGTAAAATACTAAAAACTATTTGCAGATTTTCTCTTAACGTCTTTAAGAAATTGCTTCATTTTCTGGATATAAAGTAAACTGAGATGAGAATGAAACAATACCTTTGAATCAGTTAATATTAAATCTCTAATTTTAGTATTTGAGAATACTGCTCCAGACCTTTTTAAAAACAATAAGACAAGATTTTAAAAGATCACCAGTGTTACCTAGATCAATATTAGTAGAAGCCATAAAAAGGAGATACTACCTCACACATCTTTTTCAATTTCATCCACACCCACTAAGTTTCCTTCCATGTCCCAGATATGTTAAACTATTACTTTGTGATATTCATTGTCTTGGGCACAGAATAATGTGAAAAAGTAGCCAATTCAATATTATTTATCTTTAAAAAAGAAAAGAAAAACAGCAAAGGAGAAAGTCACTTCAAAAGCAGATATTAGGTGAGGTTTTTATAATACCCATTTGCAGTGTTTATAATTTTATTCTAATCGTTTCCTTTGACTTTGGTCATTTTCGTACATTAACCACTTCTTGTTTTTCAGCCTTCCTGTAAAGCCCTTCCTTATTTTGCTTGTAGTTTATATTTATTGTTATTAAGCTATCCCGACAAACACAGGTTCCATACCTGTAACGAGCGCAATATTCTTTTCAACCCCTCATTGTCTTTGTCCGTGAGCGGCGTGAGGACTGTCATGGCGTCTTCCGTCGACTGACACTGCGGGCAGACGTACACATCGATGTGATTGGCCTCACTCTGCAGGATGCCCACGCAGCGGCCGTGGTACCAGTTCTGGCAGCGGTCGCAGCCTATGTAGAATCTGTGGGTGAGAATTGGATACGTTGTGGTTAGCACACCAATGAAAAGGCTCCAGATGTGCGAAGCTGATGACAGTTGTGTGAGCTTTGTATGAGCCTTACTGTGATTCGTCATATGGCGTCCGGCAGATGCAGTACAGCTCCTCGTTGCTGGCTCCCTCCTGACCACGTTTGCAGTCGTTGCACACAAAGTCCTCCAACTTCTTGGCCTCTTTCTCTGTGATGCCGACGCATGCGCCGTGGAACCAGTTGGAGCAAAGGTCGCACCCGATGTAAAACCTGAGAGGAAAAGGTTGTTCATTTTCATCTCAATGAAATCATCACAACTGTCACCTGTGCAATGTAGTGGTATGTTGTAATGTAATCAAAACAGTTGAGCTTTTTTTTTTTTTCCCCCCAGAGAGCTTACTTCGACTCGTCGTAGGCCGTTTTGCAGATACAGTACAATTTGTTGTCCTTCTTATGATCCTTTGAGGTAGAAGACAGCTTCTTCTTCTTCTTGTGTTTGGATGAGCTTGAATCTCCGTCCTTGTCTCTGTCCCTGTCTTTGTCCTTTTCTCTGTCCCGATGTCTGTCCCGCTCCTTCTCCGTCTCTCGATCCACATCTCTGTCTTTGTCCTTGTCCTTGTCTTTGTCTTTGTCTCTCTCTCTACATCTGTCTCGCTCCTTGTCCCTGTCCCGCTTCTTGTCCTTGTCGTGATGCTTGTCCTTGTCGTGGTGCCTGTCCCTGTCTTTGCTTCTGTCTTTGTCCCTCTCCTCTTCCCTCTTGCGTTTATGGGATGATGACGGCGAGGTCGCTGTGAGGGTACTGTGAGAGGAATGTGTGGAGTGGGAGGGATGGGAGGAGTGAGAAGAAGCCGCCTTGACTGTCGCTGCAGCCGCCTGAGTGATGGCAGCTCTGGCTTTCTCCTTTTCTTTTTGTAGCCGGGCTATGTCCCGCCTCAGCTCCTCCTGAGAAGGAGACAACACATATAAGGTAATGTTTAGCACCTCTGGTTTACAGATTTCTTACACTCCGTACATAACCACCTCGATGGAGGAAGAGATGGCATTACCTGTACTTGCAGCTGCAGCTCCTTGTCTAGCAGGGCCCTCTTCTTCAGGATCTCCGCCTTCAGTTGCTCCTTGTGCTTGTACAGCAGCGCAGTCAGCTTTGAGGCGTTCTGTTTGGAGCGTTTCTGCTCCACCACCTCCTCCTTCTTCCTCTTCTTGGCCGCCTGCTTCTCGTCCTTCTCGATCTTGTCGAGGATGAACTTCATCACCTGGTTGCACACGATCATTCTGAAAACAGAGGACATTGCTGTTCAGTTGGTGGTGCAGTTATGTGGGGGGAGGGAATTCACTACACTTATATACTACATATTTCAGGACATATGGACAACAAGAGTGGAATGAATACCATGAAAATACCACAATCATCCAACATTTGTCTTTAAGCCCCACATTTCTGTGATTATTAAGCCCCAAACCTCTGGTTCTCCTCTCTCTCAGCTGCAGCCAGGGTCTTCCTCTGTTTCAGCTGTTCCGCTGTAGCGTTCTGCTTCACAACCACCTGACAACAACAACAACAACAACACTATCTGTAAATATTTAAAGTTTCTAGATGCTCTAAGAAATGAATCACTGTGAAGTTATCTCTTTGAGTCCCACCTGCTTTTGGATACCATCCCCGGGGCTAACGGCCTGCAGATTCTGCTCTTTCGGTTCCTTTTTAACCTCCTGTTGTTTCTTCTTCTTTGGTTTTTGTTGCTGTGGCTGCTGTGGTTGTGGTTGTTGCTGTTGTTGTTGCTGCTGCTGCTGTTGTTGTTGTTGTTGCTGTTGTTTGTTGTTGTTGTTGTTGCTGCTGTTGCTGCTGCTGCTGTATTCTCTGGAGCTGCTCCTGGACACTCGCTGGTGCCTGTATGGTCACCATGTTCTGGATTTGGTGGGCCTGGATTTGCCCCCCTGTTTGCTGGATCTGGATGGGCAGCTGCAGTTTGATCTGCTGGGGAACCGTGCCGCCCTGCTGCTGTGCCTGGATCTGGGCTTGGATCTGAGCAGCGACATGGGGTGGCAGAGCTGAGAGAAGCTGGACAGGCTGTTGGAGACCTGGAACGGTGATGAGCTGATGCCTGATAGGGGACTGGACCTGAAGCTGAGGCTGCCCTTGAACTTGAGTTTGGTTCTGAGGCTGGAACTGGACTTGGAGCTTAGCTTGGACTTGGGGTTGGGCTTGGACCTGAAGCTGTTGCTGGACCTGGGTCTGCTGCGGTGACTGGACTTGAAACTGGGGCTGGGTTTGAGCTTGAGTTTGAACCTGGGGTTGCTGCAAGGTTTGTGGTTGTGGGTGAACCTGGCTCTGTTGCTGGAACTGGACCTGAACCTGGGGATGGAGTTGGGTTTGGATCTGGGGCTGTAGCTGAGTTTGGGCCTGAGACTGAACCTGGGGTTGAGATTGGACCTGGGGCTGTTGGGTAGCCTGGGGTTGGGTTTGAAATGAAGCCTGTACCTGGGGGTGGTACTGAGGCTGGACCCGTGTTTGGAGCTGGGCCTGAACCTGGGGCAAGGTTTGATTTTGGGTTTGGGACTGAAACTGCACCTGAGGTTGAGTTTGAGCAAGGGGCTGTACTTGGGCTTGGGGTGGTTGCTGAGTTTGTGGCTGAAACTGAACCCGGACTTGGGGGTGGCTTTGGGCTTGCGCCTGGAGATGGGGTTGAGCCTGAATGTGTTGCATTTGTTGGACTTGGCCAAAGGGTTGGACCTGAATCTGCGCACGGATCTGGGCTTGACGCTGGGGTTGAAGTTGAGCAAGGGTTTGGGGCTGGAGCTGAGGCTGTGGGGGTCTGACCGTAGTAACAACAGAAGAGACTGGTAAACCCATGTGAACCTGCACTGCTGAGACTGGGATTTGAGACACCTGCTGCACGGATACAACAGTAGGGTGCTGGATGAGTCCTTGAGCTTGAGGAAGAAGAGCTGCTTGAGGCAGAGGGGTCACAGGTGATGAATGCATGGAGACTGATGCAGAGGCGGGTACAGTGGCCATGCCGGGTGTCTGCGCTGGAGCTGCAGCCTGCTGGGCTGGCTGAACAGGGGTCCGAGCTTGAGATAAGGCCGGAGTCCAAACCTGGGGATGACCTGCCCTCTGCTCTGTCAGAGCTACAACAGGACAGAGAAGTAACAACAAGCAATGCATTACAAGAAAAAAGTCAACCATTGTGTATAGACAAAAAACAGGATGCTGTTAATGTGTGTTTGTGGGAACTGTGTTGGGTTCTTTACCTGGCACTGAGGGTGTTGTTGAAGTGGCGGTGACTGGTGTGACAACAGCGTTGGCCACAGCGGCATGAAGGGGAACAGGAGCTGTGGCCTGGATATGGGTGAGAGCTTTGGCTGGGGATGGGACGGCGATGTGGCTGGACACAACGGCTACCACGGGAGCAGAGACGGGAGCGAGGGCTGGGGTTGGAACTTGGACAGGCGAGGGAAGAGAGTGAGAAGCGGGCGCTGTAGCGGCAACTTGGGTGGCGGACTTGACTGAAAGCGGGGCTAAAGCGGGGGCATGGCTGAAGACATGAGTCTGGATCTGGGCCTGAGGTGCGATATGTCCCGGGACAGGCAGCGACACTGCAGTTTGGGTTTGTGTAGGGAATGAGCCCGGGGTGAGGGTGGAGATTTGGGTTTGAACAGGGGTTGAGGCTGAGGCAAAGACTGTCTGGGACATAGCCGGGCCGGCATTTTGTGCCGGGGAAGGCACAGATCTTGCCACTTGGGGTTGTGCGGGGACAGAGACTGGTGTGGAGGATAAAACCTGTTTTGAGGCCTGCGCTGCAACGTGAGGCAGGGCCGGCACAGGAGTGGATACTTGAGGTTGTGCAGGGACTGATAACGGGGTAGTAGCGGCTGCAACTTGGGTTTGCACAGGAACCGTTGGCGCCAAGCTCGGCATATGTGTTATGGTGGGTAGAGGGGCTGCCATTTGGGTTTGGGCCAGGGCCGAGGGAGTCGTCTGGACCTGCGCGGGGATTCTGGCTTGAGATGGTGTTGACATTTGGGCTTGAGGTGTCTGTGTGGGTGCTGAAATTGCAGCTGACGAGGATGGGGGGATGGGAGTGAAGAGGAAGCGCTGGACTTGGCCGTTGGGCATGGCTGCCTGCATTAGCTGCTGACCAGGAACGGGGATGACTGTTACACCCTGTGGGATGATTTGCAGCTGTCCCTGGGTCTGGCCCTGACCCTGGATCACCACCGTCAGACCTGGGTTTCCACCCTGTTAAGTCGTAGACAAAAGGAGTCTTGCCTTTAGCTAACATTGATATAATTCTCTCATGAGGACTTCAAAACATTTCAAGACTTTCACGACGGGAGAACAAAAACGTATTTTAGTAGGGCGGAAAAGGCATAAAGAGAAAAAGGCAATAAAAGAAAATGTGTCCTCACCTGAGCACCCTGTGTGAGCTGCATGAGCTGTGCCATGGTGAGTTTAACTTGACCCTGCTGTGGTCTGTTTGTCTGGGAGGAAGCTACAGGTGACTGTCCAGGTGCTGTGGTCGCTGCATGAGGTGTTGTTGCAGGACCAGCTGCCCTCTGAGCAGCAGTCGTCTGCACAGGTGTAGAAGCAGGACCCATCTGTGTCACAGACGGCTGAGGTTGGCCTGGAGGGGAGCGAGTAAGAATGTTATATTTGTAAGTAATTAGCCACAATAGGCTGTAGACATTCATTTGGGAAAATAAAATGATCAGTTAGATAGAACACCTTGCTGAGCCAAGGCTGGAACTTTGGCCATCGCTATGCCCACAGAGGTAGACTGGGTCTGTGACTGGCTCATCGTTGAAACATGCCCCATTTGGCCTCCTGTTGTGACGACCTGGAACACAAAGCAAAAGGTAAAATCATCAACCATTGCGGTTAAGATTTTCCCTAGCTTCAAGCCTAAACTGAAAAGGACAATGGGATAGACAAGAGACCTGCTGTGTGGTTGAGGAGGTGCTGGCTCTGAGGTTGATGTTGCCAGTCGTAGGGTGTAGTGTGCTGTACGTCCTAAGGTTTGCAGGGGGCCCAGATGGGAAAATGCCCAGGACTTTCTGCTGGACTACACCTGTTGATTAGCACAATTATGTAAGGATTGAAGCAAATATGAATTGGGTACATGCAGAGATACATATCAAGGACGTACAGAAGCGGCGAGGCATGCACTGTGTGTGGGGAAGAACATTAAAGCAATTGAAAAAGAAATAAGCTTCAGTTCATGAGAGAACTGTAGGTTATACACAAAAAACTGCAACCTAATTTTCGGTCAGAGAAGCTCTTCCATAAAATAAAATAAATAAATAAAAAAAAAAAACTCATCCATGCTCAGCGCCAATAGAGTTTGCCTGCCACATGACACTGTTCCATCCATTTTGGAGTGCAAGTGTAAGCACAAACCAGCGGCAATGGATGACACCCGTGCTCCCTACCTCCTTGTGTGGTGGGCAAGTTGAGCGTGACAATCTTGCTGTTAGCGGGGAGCGGGAGTTTGGCGGCGAGGACCTGGCCAGCCACAGTCACTGGGCTGCCAGCGATCTGGAAGGTTTGCGCGGAGGTGGCGACGCTGCTAGCCACGGTGGTCACCGAGCCAACGGAGGCTGCAAGACACACCATGCCACCTGCAGTCACGCATACCCACAAGGGCCACCCGCGATAGCCAGTCTACGGCTGTGGTGTCCACCGGAAGGTTTGAGTCAACGAAGAGGCTGACGCTTTTGAAATTTAGGATTATTGTTTAAATTTGGATGACACACAAGCTCTCCTGTGTCCATTTCAATTGAAAATTCTGTTTTAACAGGGCTGAAAGTGGACACCACAAGCCATCATTTTGGCAAGCGTTTACACATTTATTAATGTGGCAAATTGACACACAAAAAAACTAATAGTTGTGTAAAGTGATACCAATGGTTGCCTTCTTACAAACTGAGATGGCTGTCAAACAGCGATTGGAAAAAAAGGAACAATGAAAAAGAAAAGAAAAAGGGAAAACCCCAAAGGAAGTGTCTTGAGACAAAGTCGATTGTCTGCCTGCCTCTAACAGATGATGGATGAGAATGCGCACAACCATTCTACGTAGGATTTCTGATGGGTTCATTCAAATTATCCTCGCATTCCGGCTTACCTGAGGTGTTGTTGGTCTGACCCTGCTTGACCCAGGAAGCAAAAGACTGATGGAAGTTTTTGTCTTGCTGGAAGGAAACAGGAGAGCCCAGTTTGGAGGCCAGGACCATCTTAGCTCCAGATGTGACCTGACCTGTCCTCTGGACCATGAAAGCTGGGGTGCTGGGAGTACTGGCCGAGGTGGTGGTGGTTGTCGTGGGAGTGTTGGAGGGTGTACCCGGCCTCTGCTGCTCCAGACGTTTCTGTTAGAACATTTAAAGACATTTAGAGAATTTGTTGACCTCAAAGAGTGTCGCTCTAACGAAGAGCCTATCAAACCAGAAGAATCGACACCTGTGTGTAAGTTGTTCCCACCTGCTGGGCAGCAAGTCTGGCCTGCTTCAGCTGATTTTCCAAATGGGCCTTGACTTCCTCTGCTGTCTTCAGACTGCTGCCAGTCTTGGAGGAATCAATACCCTGGGACTTTTCCCTCTCCAATCTGTAATGGCAAGGAAAAAAAGGTGACAATCAGGTAAATCCGTGCCCGATCAGAATAATTCAGTGTTCCCCAGAGGAAGCTTGCTGTGCGTTTCTCACCTTTCAGAAAACGCCCTGATCTCCCACAGCTCCAGGTCCTCTTCAGCCACCCATGTCTCCACAGCTACAGGCCCAGTCAGCTTGGCCGGCTCGTGCTTCTTTGGCCTCAAGGCGCTTGAGCGCAGGCCTTTCCTCTGTGGAGTGGGCGTTTCTATTAATGGGAATAGAGAAACAAACTTTATTATAATAGTTATGCTTATAAAATGGTTACCAAAACTACAAAAACCTGAACAATGTTTATTTAATTCAAATCCTCCATTGTTTCTGATGTTAGCTTTTACCTTTGGGAGTGTCTCTGTTTCCGAGGGGACAGATGATCTTCCTGATGCAGTACTCTGAGCGGATGCCGTAAGGCCCCACGTCTCTCCGTTTTATGATCTCTGTCGTGGTGATGTCTGTCTCCGTTGTTTCTGTGGCATGAAAAAAATGAATTGTCACAATTATTTCAAATGGCAGCAATTAATTGTTAATTAACTACGAGCACTCATTCAAGCATTGGAAGGTGGACATGCCAATGTGTTGTTGACAGATATAGAAGAGATAAAGAAAAGTAATAATAATAATAATAATAATAATAATAATAATAATAATAAGAAGAAGAAGAAGAAGAAGAAGAAGAAGAAGAAGAAGAAGAAGAAGAAGAAGAAGAAGAAGAAGAAGAATAAGAAGAAGAAGAAGAAGTTTTATGTTTGAAATAGAAACAAATGTAAGAGAGGCACAAAGAGAAGATCACCCAAAGCAAGGGAAAAAATCAGTACAGGTGAAGTTGTCAGGCATTGTCTGACCTTTCCGTGTCGTCCCTACAGCAGCAGACGGCTTAACAGCCATGTCGTCCCACCTCAGGCAGGCCCACAGCAGCCTCAGCATCAGGCTGACCCCAGCCAGCGACCTCACAGTCTGGAGACGGTACCTGAATGGGACGAAGTCATAACACAACATGAGCTAATAATTCCAACAACAGGAAGTTAGTTACATACACAATTGTATTTAGTGTATTTGTATTTTAACATCGGCAATATTGTGCTCACAAAACAAACAAGACGAAAACTCATCAGCAATGGCGAGTGATGTCATTTATTAGTGTCCTAGCCAAAGTTAGAATATCAAATGATAGAATTGTTACAAATAAAAGATTTTCACAGGACTATTGTAAACGTGTATTAAGTGCGAATTCTAAATGTCATTTTTAAGCGGCCCCAACAGTGTGAAAAGATCTAAATGTGTTACCAACCTCCAGGTGATACCAAAAGTGGGACGAGGTGAGGGGTAGGGCCATATATCCAGGGCCGGCTTGGCGTTGTAGTTGAAGATGGGCACCTCTCTGATGCCGGCCCTCCTCGCCATTCTCTTCAGGTCGTCATTCGGCAGGATGAAGATGCTCTTCTTGCTGCTCTTGGTGACAAACTTGCGGTAGGACGGCAGGGCAGTCCCCGAGCGGGCCTTCCTGGATTTGGAGAACCTGAGAAGGCTGACCCGGTCTTTGGTGGAATACTCTTTACTAATCGTCATGGAGCTGGTTGAAGGGCCCGTCTTGGTGTCGGCTATTGGAAGTCTAGTCCTCTGAGGGCCAGTTGCCCTGGAGCTGGGCTGGTTGGTGGTGATGGTGGTGGTTGCAGAGGAGACTGCGCTGCTTACTGCTTGAGTTGTCACATCAGACTTAATGATCTTGCTGGACAGGTCAGTTGATGGGACATTTTGGGACTCTGTGGTGGTATCAGCTGAGGACGGCAAACCTTTGCTACTGCTGTTACTGTCGACACTATTACTATTCAGGCAAGAAGGGCTTGAAGATAGAAGCTTAGCAGGCACTGTCCCGTCACTATCCATGGCCACATCCACAGTCTTATTGAGAGAATCTCCTTTCTCTGCCACATGGTTCTCTAATTTCAGGACTTTCAGGGGAGGTGGGTGACACAAGTCTGTGACATCATTTTGCGAGAGGTTTCCATTCATCAGAGACTTGACAGGCTCCTTGACATCCCCTTGGTCACGACTGTCTGGGTCTGAGTTGGTGTTTAAGTCTGCAGGGTCGGTAACCCCAGTTTTCCCATTGACCTGCACAGGACTGGTCTTGCTTTGGTCTACCTCCATGCTCTGTCCACAGCTTTGCTCCATTTCCTCATATCCACGTTTCTTAGCATTCTCTCCCACTCGAGCAACCTCTAGCTTCTGTGTTTTTTCTTTGCTTTCTATTGCACCTGATATACAATTGTTTGTACTGTCAGGCACCGTGCTTGACAGGGTTCCTCCGTTCACTTCTTTGTGAGCTAAGGCCTCCCCGCAGTTCCCCTGCACAGCATTTACCTCCGGCTGTTTGCTGTGGTTAGGTTCTGTGGTTTCCGATTTGACATCCATGTCGGCCTTTATCTGCGTTTGCTCCTGCTCAAAGTTCAGCTTTTTAACCACCTGGTCTTTCACTTGAGGGCCCTCCTCCTTCTCTTTCTTTACACAGGGGGTCACAGCAGGCGGCTGTTTCCCTAATGTGGATCCTTCTGTCTTAAACGCGGATGTAGGCTTTGTGGCAGCCGTTTTGGAAAGCAGTGCCGCCTGTCTCATTCGCTCAAGCCTCTGCTTCTCCTCCAAGGTGAACTGTTTTACCCGCCGCTCCAAAAGCCCATCCAGTTTGGAAGGCTTTACTTTCTTCTTATAAGCTGTCCGCAGCTGGAAGCCCTCGCTGACATTCACAACATCATAGTAGGTCTTTGATGCAGTGGTCTCCTCACTCTTGGGTTGTTCAACTTTCTGAATTGGTTCTTCCCTCACAGGCGACTCAGAGGGCGAGGAAGAGTCTTTGTTCTCAGCTTTATCTATAACAAAGAGTCACAGAGGTCAGTGGGTGATGGGAACACACATCTGTGCACAAATAGCATCAAGGGAAATCCAAAAGATAAAAGGAGAGAAAATTTGATCTAAAAAATGTACCTTTCTCGCCACTTGAAACAGCAGTTTCTGAGCAGGGGTCAATCTCCATTTTTTCATTTTCACTCTTTTCTTCTACCGTCTTTGGCAGCTCCTCTTCCGTGGGTTTGTCTTCCTCTTTTGGGGTCTGGGGTTTGCAGTCTTCCTCTGATGAAGTGCTCTGAGAAGACTCAGTGATGGATGCTTGTTCAATGTCCCCGTGCGGTGGGTTCTGAGTTGTCTGCTTCTCAGTTTCCATCAACTTTTTCTGCTTATTAGTGCGAGCTGCTGCATTTTCCTTCCTCATTTTAGCTATGAAGACAGCAGGGGGAAAAAAATAATATGAGCCAAAAGTGCCAGCAGCAGGAGAATTTATTCAGGAAATATTGCTAGTTCAGCCCTTACCCTCAAGCTCTTTGCGGTAGTTTACATTTGTGTTCCCTGGTAGCTTTGGGACAAACCGCGGCACATGAGTCTTGCTGACCCAACTCCAGCCACCATATCCTGTCACTCTGTACTCCTCCCCTTTCTGCTTCCACACCTTGATAGAAAAACACAGAAGTGAGGCCCAAAATAACTCAGTTCCAGATGAAAAACCTCAACATGTAAACACATTCAAACTGTATTTGAGTATTAAATGTAAAGCAGCCATAAAGACATGATAAAGCTCTGTAACAATGTTAAGATACAAGGACTGCTTGTACACCGGAAGGTACCTCTGCAGTTGTCAGGGGGTACGTAGACAAATGCAGATTACGTAGCTTTACTTAATGTGTATAAAAACTAGTCTTAAAAAGTTAGCTGAAATAATAGACAAACAGCTGAAAAAGTTAGCTAAAAGCACAAGATAAATAGCTAAAACAGTTAGCTACAAGTAATGACTAAAAAGCCAACTAAAACTAATAGATAAACAGCTGAAACAGTTGGCTTAAAGTACAAGATAAATAGCTGAAGCAGTTAGGTAAAATCAAAGACAAAACAGTTGAACACTTAACAAAAACAATAAATAAACAGCTTAAATAGTTAGCTTAAAGAAATTAAAAAATGATATTAAAAGTAATTAATGAAAAGTTATTGCTAGTGAATCTGACAAGGCTGTGGCATCACATCTGATATAAACGTTTGGGAAGAACTGCTCTGGATCAGTATGCATGATTTAAAGCCTCCCCTATGGCTACAGGAGGAGGAGCTGGCTGACCGGTGAAAGACAATGTTATTTTACCTGGTGCTTAATGGGGATGGTGTACTTCACCCAGGTGGCCTGTTGGAGTGTCTCCTCATCCTCCAGCTTTTTCTCACGCTTTTTCACCTTCTCCTTGTCCTCCCGCTCCATGGAGGTCATACGATGTAGCCTGAAGCAAGAAAGTAGAGTACATCACCAAGATGTTAGGTGCAAGGGCAGCATTGAAACAGAAAAGTTATTATTGAAAGGAAATTCAAGGACTTTCTAGTACTTTTTCAAGCACTATTTTTTCTATTTTCAAAAAGGTTTCCAAAAAAGTGCTTGAATTTTTATATAAAAAAATCAAGTACTGGAATATCTTGAAAATAGCCCCTTATTAAACAAATTGCTCAAAAAGTCCACGACATTCAAATGGACAACATAATGCTGTCTTATATTTAGACCAACGTTTTGGTTGTGTGTGCATCTGTCCCCAGTTTATCTTTCTTTTTGAGAAAATGTATGACTGTATGCTCAAGGCATTAGATAAGTTCTCATTGAATATATGAATTGTACTGTAATATGAAAACATATACACCTGTAGGTAATATTTGAGCCTCAAACAGTGAAAAGTTGAAATTGGTGATTTGAACATGTACCCGACTAGTTTTAAAAGAGACAGACATTGATCACATCCTTTTTAATTTTTTTAAATAAGAAAATGATATTTGAGAAGGCACAGTACATTTTAATGTGCTACTAGTGTGAGTAGCCAACAGTTGTTTACCTTGTGTGTCCAAGAGAATCTTTCCATACAGGCAGCATGACCACTGGTTTGATGGCACACTCCAGTATGGCCAAGGCAAGAGCAAATTCCCTGGCCTTGCTGCACATCTGCACTGCTTTGTTCCAGTTGGTCCTAGAAAAGAGAGACACACTGTATGAGACAATAGATAACACATCACAACTGCATTTATCTTCCATAAAACGGTTGCAAGTCTTTGTACTAAACTAACCGGCTGAAGGGGACAGCTTAATACTTACGGTTGGGACATGAAAGTGAATCAACCTTCGGCAAGAAATGAAGTAAGCATATTTTCTTTAAGCACCCCACAGCTAGAGGAACGACATGCCAGATCATTGCAAGCATCACCCACAAAATACCTATGTTAATAAAAACTATTGTTGGTGGCTAAATCAATATGGATCTCCCACCACACTGAGATGTCTGGGTGAGGAATTCTGCTGCACTTAATAGTTAATTCATTCATTATTCAAGACTTTATATCAGTCCCTGCTTACCAGCTCAACGGCTGAAACAACAGTGAACTTCCTTAAAAGCTTCCGATTAACTTGATAGGAGTTGTACCTGTGCGATGCCCAGTTCGGATGCATAAATGGTCCAGGAACATTGGTCTCCAGCTGGATGATGGTGAGCCGCAGGGTGGAGACAGTCAGGCTCCGTGAACCGTAGATGGAGCCATTCCACTTGAACTCGGCCGCGGTGGTCAGGCTGAACTTGTGGGAGAGGTGGCGTCTCTTGTCGTGGTCCTCGCGGTGCTGGTGTTTGTTCAGGGCCAGGACGTTGGTGCTGTACTGGTTGTGGTAGACCCTGTATTTACCCTCCTGACCCAGTTTGAACAAGTTGTTCAAGTTCACCGTCAGTTCCCTTTTCAAGAAGCTGAGACGCGAAGACTCGCCGTCGAAGCGTACAGGAGATGACTGAAACGCGAGAGGGAACGTTACACTCAACTCAACTACGAGACATAAAAACACAAGCTGCTTTGTTCAGAATGTGCTCAACTTGTGGCTTTAACACTAGAGAAAGGAAAGTTTTGATACATGTTCCGAAACATAATTTTTCTGAGTACATACATACATACATACATACATACATACATACATACATACATACATACATACATACATACGAGAACATTTCTCTTCAAAGCCTTTTTTTATTTGCAGTATTTATGCTAACAAAGAACTTTTTGTTTGTTGCCTGAATAAGATACAGGACCCTTGATGCTATGGAATCAAGGTAGTCTTTTTTTACTCAACTTTTCTTTCATTTTGAAACAGATTTCCTAAAATAAATGCAGAATTAAAAAATTTTTTTGTTCTTGACTGCAGTTGGAAGAACGACGGCTCACCTCTTTGCTGCCTCTGGTCGTTCGGTTATTCGATTCCTGTCTTGCCGGTCTCCCATTATCGCTCTTGACCCTGTTTACATACTCGTCTGTCATTCAGAGAGCAGAGGACAGAAATGGATTCAAACAGAGCCAACGACACACAGCGATTCCAAAGTCGGTGTTAATCTACTTTTCAAGGACCAACGAGTCTCGCTCATGTTTACCTGTCCCATCCTGGCTGGTGAAAGAGGACTGGGAGGACGGATCAGCCAGGTCGGGGTGCTCTGGTTTCTGGAGGCCTGAAACCTGGCTGCTGCCACTGCTCTCCTCTGGTTGAGATGACCGCGGCTGGGGCTGATCTTTGGAGATGTCAGGGCGTTTGTCCTCACTGCTGGACTCGGCTTTCACACCTTCGTCTACAAGGGGGAAAAAAAGTCCGGAAAGACTGAGTTCAGGAGTAAAATCTTAGAGATACAAGGAGGGAAACCGAAAGACGTTACATTACAAGCAATGTGCTTTAACAAACAGCTGGCAGCTGTGGAAACAAACAAAATGACAATACTGACATAATATAGCTTCTCAATATAGCTTGGTCAGACCTTGTTTAATGTAACACCAGGTCTCAAGAATTTTCTAGGAATTTTTTTCCTAAACAAATAATCTTTAGTGGACCAGTAAGTGCTTCATCAGTCCAGTAAGGCTTACAAAACCAAACCCATCATGCACAAGAAAGGCTCCACAAACCAAAAACAAGCTGGGCACTTGCTGCAAAGCCAAATCAAAACACCAGCTCTGCATTTGAGTTGTTAGGAGAGAGAGAGTCTTGCATGTTTATGCAGCTCTTTGTTGACAAGGTAGCAGGTGGGGCTTCCAGGCAGAGGGCCTTTTGTTTGGGCAACAGGAACCAAACCAAATGCCCATAAATTGGAAAGAGAATAAAGAGCTGGTTGTGACAGGCGTGGCTTGCTAGCTGCTGCCAGGGACGCCGTCTAGAAAGGTGCCAAAACCACGCTTTTTCAAGACCGCAAGCATGGAGACGACATATAGCACGAGGCAAGAAATGAATGCAGCAAAACATGAAGGCTACCGAAGCAGGCGCTGCATGCAACAGCTTTCATGCTTAAGACAAGATGAATGGCAGAAAACGGCCAGCAACAGCATGAGGTCTCTGAGCTGCTGTGAAAGGGAATCTGAAAGGGACCAGGTTAATAATGGTCACTCCAGTGTTACATGAGTGCTGAGAGAGCTACGATGTTTTGGTGGAGCTGCTCAAAGAAATGAGTTGACTTATTCACCCCAGTTATGAGTCTTTTGTCTGAAATGTACTTTTCTTCCAGGTTAAAGCACAAAAGTCCTCTTTCACAGTGTGTGCCATCCTAGAATCAGAAAAATTAAATGTAGGAAAACACAATCCTCCGCTAGGTAATATGTGATGTGAAATGGTCAGAGTCTCACAATAATGTGTTCAAAGTCATGTGAAACAGACACAAACTGTCTGAACTGAAGCAAAGTATGACCAGTGATACAACATTTGTGAGTAGCATAGCAGCATATGATGCTCAAACCCTGAGGGAACGGTCAAACTTGCTTCAGACAGAATTTTGGATGGATATCTGAACCTCATACACGTGGCAGAGGTATAAGAAAACAAAACAAAAAAAATCAAAGCACTGGAACACCTACACCCACCTCAATATTATGCCAGCTTTGACAGGGATTGTGTACACTTCACTAATTAAAGCCTCCTCCAAGGTCTCACAGTTCAGTTTCATAACAATTCATCCAAAAAGCAAAGCTTGGAACACCTCCTCAAGTCCAAATAGAATACAAAATGACAACAAAACCATCATTTAAAGAATTACTTGAAACAAGATTTAGTTTTCTGCCTGTCTACAAAAACTACATATGTAAAAGATACTGAAAATGTAGACACCAACAGAGCAAATGAGAAGGACGAACAGGGCAGAGAGTGGTTAGTGGGCAACCAGCACAGACAAGCAGACAGACGAAGATGGATGCGCGGCCCGGCATGAAGTGGAACGGTGAGTTGATTGGCTAGCGATGCTGCTGGTAGCTGGAAACCGGAGGTAACATGAGTCCGTCTTTGACTCCGAGTACCTGTCCTTTCCTGCTTTGCCACTGGAGGGGACTCCCCACTCTCCTGGCTCTCAGAGTGAGCGGGCTGCGTTTCCCTGTTGGTTTCGAGGGACTCCGTTTTAGGCACGGCTGCATCCGTGGCGACCGAGCAGGAGCTAGGGTCAGACATGCAGCTCTCCTCTGCAGCAGGGTGAACCGTGGCTGCTGTGGTGTGACATACATACACAGGGCGAACGGCACCAGTGGGGTGACAACACTGTTTAGAAGAAAGTCAAGTACTACCTTGTATTCTTGGGACTTCTGTTCAGGAGTTACTTTTGGAAAAATGGCGCTTAGAAAATGAGAATGATGATGAAGTTTTCTTTTACCTTGTGAACTAGCATCTTCCTTGGCCTCGGAGTCTTTGTGCTCGCCGTTGTCGAGCATCGAGGTAACGGTGTCCTCCGCTGTCTTAACAGAGCCCGTTTCTGCTTCCTGCTTTGGGTCCTCTGCTCGCCTCTTTGCTTCCTGTGCCTCCCGCCGGACCTTCATGTGTTCCATGACTACATCTAAAAAGGAAAGAGGAAAATATTCATTTTTAAAAGAAACATATGGCAGCAATTACATAGCAATGCATCCCTGTATCATTTGAAGAAAATGTAAATGCTCTGTGTTTAGAAACTGCTTTTTCCAAGTTTGGACGACAAGTAGAGAAGTAAAAAGACAACATAAGGATTAATAAATTATTTAGTTTCACATTTAAAGGAGTTTGAAGTATTTCATAAATACAGTCCATACTATGAGGGAACAAAAACTTTAAAATTTTGTAAACTACAATTACTTCCTCACATTGTGAACATTGTTTGCTGCAATTAAAATAATCATAAGCAGCTAACTAATTGTTTGTTGATTAATCTGCCAATTAATCTTGAATCCTTCTATAAAAGTAAAAACATGTATATAAAAAAAAAAGTTAATATTTCAAGGTTGTGTTCAACCATCAGTCCAAAAACTAAAGATGTACAAATTATGATCACATATGTTTAAAAAAGCAACAAATCCTCACATTTGATTATTTCAGGTATTTTCGATTGATAAATTAACTAATTTTTTCAATTTTTCAACATATTAAATAAGCATTTTACCAGCATCTGGATTAAAACATATTTCATCGATAAAATACTGCTGTTATTCTGACAAGCTATGTACAAGTCAAGAAACATAATAACATAGAAATAATGTGAATTTGTTCTGAGACACTAGCATATCTATAACTCAGTCGACCCAGCAAAGAGAGCTCCAAGACAAGGCAGATTTTCTATCCTCAGATGGCCAAAATCTCTAGATGTAATCTCCTGTCTGTCTAAACATGTTTATCAACAACAGTTTTTCACTGGAACAGAAAGAGCTGTGTCAGAACAATCTTAACTGAAGAAATGCAAGGAGTGGGCAGCACCAGCAGCAGGCTTTTAACTGACAAAAAAATACAAGCAACAACACCAATAAATCACTTAGGACAGGGGAGAAAAAGCATTGCGATGGCTTCACAAAAACATCTCTTCTTCCATTTAGGGCTAGAGAATACCTATTCAAACCTCTGGTTTCTGACAGGATGCCAGAGGTACGTCCCCCCAATAAAACATGGCACCAGTTAGATTGGTGACAGACGCAGGAAAACTGTTACGAGACCAGACATGGCAGCCTGTCAAACACGAACAGAAACTGCTGGCTTGGTAATCAGAAGCTTTGTGAGAGGAGGAAAAACAGTTGCTTGATGTCTGTAGAGAGAGTGAAGTGGGAAGAAAAAGGTAGCGCCTAACATTAGTGAGTCAACGGTCATCATGGCAAAGCACTACTGCCTCAGGGGAGGAACTATTTTATCTGAAGCTTTGATAAGACCGTTTGAGAGTGCAACCCTTAAAGGACACAAACACACACACAGATATACATGTACTCCACATCTAAAGTCGCATATGTTAGCATGAGTCGCTGCCAGATCAATGTTTATCCCTTCAAACACTGCTCACATGAACATCATCCTACTCACATGTTCCACTACAAGATTACGCTCGTACAAGGTTCAAGTTTGAGACAAGACCCTGTAGAATCCGTACCGTTGGCAGCAGAGAGGTAGGATCTATTGTTTCCGCGGGCTTTGTTGGTGAGGTCTTCCGTGATGGCCATGTGGGCAAGCACCTCCTCCTTCATCTCCTCCAGGGTGGCATGGAGGTCCATCTCCCAGTACTGCCGATCCAGGCAGTCCATGAGCTCCTCCATCTGCGCCTTGGTGCTGTAGTACCAGATATTTTTCTTCTCGTGCTCCGCGTCCACCTCGCTGGGGAGTGAGAACAGGACAGGCTCTTAGATCGTCAAATAATACAAAATAACCATATTACTTCCTAGTTTTAGAATTGAACTGATACAATACAAACTTGGTCACTGTATGACACATTGTAGATTTTTGTGAGTTTTAACTTTGGTTAAAGAAACATTATATTCTATTTTTGGGGTTCTTTGTGTTGGATTAAATCAATCTGTTGAAATACCTCTATATAAAAAGGCAGACTGAACCCAGTACAAGAAAGCTTTTTTTTTTTAATAAAAAAAAAAAAAAAAAAAAAAAGAAATCTATTTCCATACAAGAATTAAATTGCACTAGCAAGTTAATTCATACAAAGTGATAACAGCCATTTATGAATAAATTAAGATAATGGGGTTCAAAATCATACTGAGTGTCAAGGACAGGTCATACTGTGACTATAGCAGACTCCTTTGAACCCAAATCAAAACCATTAAAAGGCTGTCTCAGAATCTGTCTAACTATAAGTCTGATATAAGAATTATTTTTTTTTAGATTGCGTGTCTCTTCTATAATCTTTAGTCATTCATGGGAGCATGTTGTCTCATTCTGCGCACCAACTGAT
The DNA here is from genome assembly GCF_027596085.1 of Anoplopoma fimbria. Taxonomy (NCBI): domain Eukaryota; kingdom Metazoa; phylum Chordata; class Actinopteri; order Perciformes; family Anoplopomatidae; genus Anoplopoma; species Anoplopoma fimbria. The sequence continues at coordinate 22,698,042 of NC_072459.1, read as the reverse complement.
CTTCTCTGCAACTTTCACTTTCACTCTCCAGCTGTTTCGAATTTCAACGTGGAACAGAACAAGGCATCTGGTAATGTGAGAGTACCTTCTGGGGAAAGTTAAATTCAACTGGCTTTTGTTTGCGCGCAGTCTATTATTTGACCCAATTTGGGGCCCATGTTTGTCATATTTAGAGTGAATGTGGGCTATTATTGAATATTTTCATAGTTCACGGGTGACATGCTACATCTCTATGGTGACATGTTGTCCATGGATGATTACTACACGTTTCCCACTGTGCATTGGGGTAAATATATGCTATTAATTACACCACTCGTAATGTACCTTGTAAGATACCTTCATACAATTAGGTCGAAAGCCCTATAATAATAAAAAATATGATTCAGTATTATGATGAAAATATATATATTGCTATATAGCAATTGTCAACTTGAAGTGTGTTGAAATGTTATGTAGTACATCTGACTAATCTCTTTACATATGTAAATAATTAACTGTGTTTTTTTTGTTTTATTTAGAAAACGATTTGTTTAGAAATTGGACAATGGAATTTTACAATAATAACAAAATGATTATTACAACTCACTTAAAGTTGACATATGATAACAGGGAGTTATTGCCCTCTATTTTGAACAACTTGTAAAAGGGCTGCAACATGGTAGTGTTTAGCTACCAGCTGGATACCACTGTATTGGTTGTTCTTTTGTGTGTTTTCTCTCTTTTTGTTTGGATAAGATTTGGTGATAACATCTGTATTGAATTGAGGAAATGAAGCCGTTGCCGTAGAAAGGTACTTCTAGTGGAGCAGAGAGGCAGCGATGGTCCTAACTTACACAATAATCCGTCGGTTTAGGAACCAGTACTTCCTCTGGTGGCGGTCGTATCCGATTGGCTCCTGGCGGATGTAGGGCCTGTTCTTCTGCACCTCCATCACACTGTCTGTGACACCCGGCACCTTGTGCGCCACACAGATCTCACATTGCCACTCGTCCTCAGGAACCTCCTCCAGTGGGGGTTTCACACACTCCAGGTGGTAGACTGCAAAGCAGGTCTCACAGCACAGCAGGTCGCCCAGCCGGTGACACACGCGGCAGTGGTCGTCGTACTGCATGCTGCCGTCGGACATCAGCTCCTCGCGGGCTATGTTGGTGGTTAGAAACTGGTCCACCAAAAACTGCAGCACCTTGATCTTACTTTCGAGTGGACCGTAGGGATACTCGTCCACCTCCTGATACGGCAGGACATGGTGGTACTCCCTGTCGCTCTCACAGTACGCCCGCAACACCTCGGGCCATGTCATGCCGTCGATAAAGTACAGAGTAGAGTTCACGCTGTCCTTGAGGTCAGCGGGGCCAAAGGTTGTGTTCGAAGTGTCCTCCTCACGTAGGATGACCTTCAACAGGGCGTTATGGGTCTCTGCTATTAAAGTACACTGCTCCTGGCCGACCAGTGCTGCACAGAAGTCCTCAAAGCGGAAGGGGGAGAGGCGCAGCACCGTGCTGAAGTTGCGCAGCACCTCGTAGATGGAGGCGGCGTTGAGCAGCTCCTCGCTAGGCACCAGGAGATCCTCGGAGGTGTCAGGAAGCTCAAGAGGAGGGATCTCCTTCTCCTCGAAGATGGGAGTGCGAGGTCGGGGAGCCCGTCCTTTTTTCCTACCTGTGGGATACACAAAGGATCTTAGTAAAACAATTTTGTACAGTCACAACACACACACACACATCACACATATAAAAATGTAAATATATATTTGAGGTACAGAGCCAAAATACTTTGATGTTAGGCCTATGTGGCAATAACCATCTTTTGGATGCAAATATATCAAACATGCAGCTGTATGGGGCACAGTTTCTAAATGTGGTTGTTATTCACGTTATTCTCAAACCTACAGGTGCAATTATAACGCCATAACCATTCAAAGAGACGAAATTCAACCTTCAGATTGTTTGAATGGTTTAAACTAGTAAGTGCGCCTCTTTGGAGGAGTCGGCTCCACACATGGCCAGTCAGTGTCACTATTAGCTTAATGAAGCGGTCTCGTCCTGCTGCATATAGGAAAACAGTAACTCTGCAGAAAGCTAATCACCTAAATGTTGTCCAGACCCCGCAGTATAACCCCTCTTTCTTGGTGTGGCAATAACTGTCATTTTAATGAGTTTTGGAGCGATTAATTAGTCCATTAACGAAGATGAAAGCGGCCAAAGTGTAAATATGACAGAAGCGCTAGCAACGCACTAAGTTAGCTTAGCTAGCTACTGTGTTGTTTTTTTAGTTTTTAAAACCAGCTTCAATTATAAACTATTCTTTACCTATGAAGCAGTGGTTGCTGACGGTCCCTATAAGTAGGTAAAGTTATCAAACGCTCAGGCTTCAGGCAGCTTGAGCTAATCTCACTTGCTAACGTTAGCATGCTAGCAGCGAAGTTGTGAACTTCAATGCAACTGGATTACATTTATAGTGAGAGGCAGCTACTCTGGAGGTGTGTGCGACCTGTGGGACAGACTGTGTGTGGGACAGACTGTGTGTCGGACAGACTGTGTGTCGGACAGACTGTGTGTCGGACAGACTGGTGGCATCACAGTGAGCTAATGCTAATGCTAATGCTAACCGATCAATCCACCTGCAGTAGCAGCGGACTGCGGCCTGTGTTCATACAGTCTGCATTCTCCATTTTGAACAATAACCTCACCACGAACCAGTAACCTGCATATAAATATTACATATATATATATATACTACATCAGTGTAGTGTTTGGTGTGTTTACCCGGAGTGCTGGCGTGTGTGCTCTGACTCCGAAAGCTACTCTCCGTACAGTAGCTGGCATCATCCGCCACCTCCTCCTCCTCCTCCTCCTCATCAAGACAGTCCGACTCCTCTTTCAGGGCCTCGTCCTCCTCGGATGGAGGTTCCTCCTCAACAAACTCGTCCTCCTCCGACCTCAGGCTGACTGCGTCGTCCTCCTCGTCGCTTTCGTGGTCGTCGTACACCACTGTTTTGGACGCAGTGGTCCGCTTCCCTCCACGGCCCCTTCCTCTGCCTCCACCTCCTCCTCCTCCTCCTCCACCTCTCCCTCGTCCCCTGCCCCGCGTTGACGTGACAGATCCCGCTTTCCTCTTCTTCGCCGCCTTGGTGGGCTCCCTTGTGGGGCTCTCCACGTCCTCGTCCCCGCTGTCCCTGAACCGGGGCTTCAGGTTCCTCCTCGGTCTCAACCCTCGGGCCTCTGCTTGTAGCGGTTTGGGCGGCCTGCCCCTTTTCCCTCTCATGTTAACCGAACTCTATTATGTTACAATCCCGATGTTTGCGTTGATTTAACCGACACGGATACGAGTGAAAACAGCCAACGTTCAAAGCTGGACCGGCGGGGGTTCGGACGGTGCAGAAACCCGGCAGAACCCTGACGTGTTTTCGGGTCGGAAAGCTCAAAACGTTACCCCGGCGTCCCGCTCGGGTTCGCCTAGAGCCGCCATCTTTCTTCTTCTCTGCCTCTCTGAACAAACAGCAGGAGGAGGAATCACGTGGTGTCCCTGCTCTCAGCTCGGTGGCAACAATGACCGAAAATGACAATCAGTCGCAGTTAGTTTCATATTATTTCATTTAATAGAAGTATATATAATGTTAGTTAGTTGTCAACCATGAAGGAAACCTTTAGTCGGGTTATAGCAGCTTCTGAGGGTTTATTGTGGACGGTGGGAGTAATGCAGATTATGCCATGCAAACAAGATACAACTATAATTAGTTAATCCATTGACGCTATGTACACTTAGTTACCTCTTTAGACTTACAGGAGGGGGGTGTTTGGAAGGAAATAATTAAAATGTATACATTATTATTATTATTATTGCTTTAGACACTTATATCAGATTAAACTTGTTTCAAGTCAAGCAAGGGTGGCGTAGAGTCTAGCTAGCTTATACTACTGAGCAAACTATAATACATCATGTTTCATCAGTTTATAACCTATTTTTCAAATTTACATTACAAGCCATACAAAAGTTAATTATTTATAGTGTTTAGTTGGAAGGATTTAGCATCGGTTGTCGTGGCCGAGTGGTTAAGGCGATGGACTAGAAATCCATTGGGGTCTCCCCGCGCAGGTTCGAATCCTGCCGACAACGTCATCTTTTACTCTCATGATGTCGTTTTGAATATATCGTACCAGCAAACTAAACATCTACATATTCGGGCAAAAAGAAGAAAGTGTAAGAAACGAAGTGACTGAGATCAGCAGCTAACAGTCTGAAGGAGACAATGCTGGTTATCTTCTTTAGATGACTAGAGACCAAATCCAAAATTGTTTCCAACATTATTCGAGACCAAGCTTTCATTAGAAGCGAATGAAATCATCTTTATTGTCTGTATCCTAACATCTAAGTGTCTCAGTGTAGGCCGTCGAATATCATTTAAAGAAATGTCTTTGTTGAGAAGTCGTTTCTCTCACAGGAAGGAAACCAGAGGGTTTCACTTGAGTGATATAGACCAGAAAACGTGGCTTATAATGGAGTGTTTGTGCCCACGTATTGGGTCTCTCATTCAGCATGTTCCTCTGATTATTATCATTGAAAATTGCGAAAATGAATGAAGTTGACAACACAAGTTTATCTATATTTTTCCAGGAAGTTTGGAGATCAGCCAGTAGGCAGCAGTAATGTACCACAAAAGACTGAACAGACAGCGTGCACCGGTCTCGGTACACACTCAGTCAGCTTAAATTAAAAATCGAAATAAAAAAAAAAAGACATGTTTGGCTATGTTTCTAGGGAGACAGTTGATAGCAGCAGTAAAAGACTAGCAGAGGTACAACGAGTCAATCCAAAGTTTGCAATACACAGGCTATTTGCATGAAGAGCAGTTTAACAAGTTAAATGGCCTCACTATAATGTAATGCCAGAATATGATATATATATATATATATATATATATGGAGGGAGAATATGATAGATAAATATGATATGTAAATATGGAGGTCAGTGTGTGTAGACTAGACTGAAGATGTCATTGACTATCATTTTATGACACTGAGGGACTGGCCCAAGCAGGTCACCAGTTCACACGGTGGTAATAATCTTCTCATCCCTGCACGAAATGTCACAGTCACTTGCAAATCCTCAAATCATCTTAAAAAAAATACCTGAGAGCGGTGGGCTTTTAATGCTGGCACGACTAGCCAGTCAAGCTCGAGAGACAACCCAACCCCGGGGGCAGAGGTCGAGTTTAGGCCTTACCTCTTTAGAAAAGCTTTTATTAGAATATTATAAGACTTTTATATGCATAGTGCCCATCAGAAAATGATATGTTGATTTGATTTGAATAACTGCCAGTGTCACCAGAGGTCAACTGAGGACCACACAGAGGTTACATTGCTGGTAAGTCTCATGAAGATGAATAGAAGCACTGGAGCAGCCTGATATCTCTCACAACTCAAATCCATTCCAGATGAGAGGGCTAGAAAGAGGACAGTGACGCTGATGTAACGGTGTCTGCTCAAGGCAGTCGGTGATAAAACAAAAAAATAAATAAATGAAAGCAGAGGAGTCAGATTGGAGAGGAGAGCGACAGCGACACGCCGAGTGCCGAGAGTCCAAATGTGGAGCAGACGGTGCAGCAGACCGTGGCTAACACGACGCTACAGATCTCGCTGAGCTCCAGCAGCAGCAGCAGCAGCGTGTTGTTGCATCCAGAGCTCTCCGGGCTTCTCTCTCCAAGAAATGAAATCATCAACCTTCTCTAACGCTTCCACAGAGAGACAGACACATGCGCATCATCTGCACCTCCAGAGACGGAGACTGACACTCTGGATGGGTTTCATAATGAAATGTGGCCTGATTTGTACTGAGTTGGCATTTAGATAGAGCTTCTGTCTGACTCACTCACTGCTGGTGTGTCTAGAAGATTTATAGATATTATATATGTGGATGTTTTTATGCAGCACAAGAATAACTCAGGCAGTATCATTAAACTATGTCTGGATGGGTAAAATAGAGGTTAGGATCTTAGAACTGATCTCTTTTATGATTGTATAGTTGCAAGTCACATAAGCCTAATGTAGTGTTCTGAATGGATTTTTCCCTTTAGGTTTTACGCACAGCTATCAAAGAATTGATTTGATTATTTTGTGTTAAATTTTTGATTCCAGGTTAGATATCAAAGCACAGATAAATAAAGTAACTCTCAAACCCCTCTTCCACATATGAAAAAAAGACAATATGCGCTTTCAACAAGCAACAATAATTCTGCCACAAAAAAAACCCAATCAAATCTTGCATGATAATCACTGACATGTATTGCCCAATTGTAAGCAAGTTCCAAGTCTGCAGGCGGATCATCACACTGCATGACATGTACGGGAACCACAGGTTACGCTGGGGAAATGAATGCATCTAAAACTACAGATATATTAAAAGCTAGGCTATTTACATTTGAAAGAAGTATCCCGTTTTCCCCTTTTATAAAGACTTAAGAGTCTGTTCGCTGACAATGTGACTCCTAATACTTTTATGTTTTCACATACAAACATTTCAATCTTTTTATCCCACCCAAAAAATTACAAAAAGTCCTAACATACCTCTCCGGAAATGTAGAAAACGTTTATTTTATCCTATAACTAGTGCTTGTGGTCACAGTGGCCACGCCTGATCAAAAGTGACAGATACCCCACTGCTATCTTAAAATTGTTTTGTTTTTTTAATACCCATGTCATTATTTCGAGAACGTTTTTCATTGTAATGACCTATAGGTTTTTTTTTTTCTTTTTCATCTCATTGGCAGCAATGAGCTTCCATACTCAGGTCCATGAGGGATGCAAATCTGTATCTAAAATATAGACCACAAGAACTGATTCTCATTTTTTAATAATTGCATTTTATTAATTGAAAAAAAACAACAAAAAAACAAAACAAATGCAAATAAAAAAAAGAGCAAAAAAACAAACAAAAAAACAGTATCATTAGGTAAGACAAGGCGAGAGACACTTAAATAAGAAGAGTTCCATGTTGGTGAGGATAAAAGGTGGAGGCGGTTCGATGTAGAAGGGGAGAGTAGGTGGGGGGGGGCGTTTTTTGGATGGGACATGTTGGATTATATACACTGTTTCTCACTGCAGGACTGGCAGGCCCCAATAGATGGGGGAGGAGGGGGTGGGGGGCTCAAAGTAGCAGGTCGGAGACACTGAAACACCAGAGAGAAAGGCACTATCCAGAGAGAACAAGAAGACAGCAACACAAACACGGGAAACAAAACACAAACACAAACAATACCGGAAATCAAAAGGCTTAACAAAAAAAGTGCTTGACCACACGCCACGTTAGACAAAAGAGGAGAAAAAATAAAACAACATCACTTAAGCTGATCTCTCAACTTTTTTTTAGCATAAAAGACAATCTCTCAGTTTTTCTGAACTGTTAATCTGTGCCAGCTGCAGATCTGTTGCCACGGTGACTTTACACAATGTGATTATCCAAAACTCGGCCTCTTTGCTACGTGCAGGTATAGCCGGGAGGAGAGTGTGTGTGTGTGTGTGTGTGTGTGTGTGTGTGTGTGTGTGTGTGTGTGTGTGTGTGTACATGCGGTGGATGCTCGTGAGTTTGCATGTGGACAACCAGAGCGTATCCTCCAAAAAAAGAAAAAAATGAAAAAAGAAACACCACTCTCCTGAATGAGTATCGACAGCGTCACCCGTCTTTTTTTTTTTAAATCCCTTGCACGGTTTGTGTAGTTCAGTTCTCCGACCTTGCTTCCCTCATGTGTTCATGTCTGTGGACTCCAGTCAGCTACATTCACTGCCCAAAGGTAAAAATGGCTGCAATAAATACATCGGCTTTGAAAAAAGGTGGCTGACCTTTTACACAGGGGGCTTTGTAATACAACAGCTCTTGCAGCGTTCATGCTTCTACTTGTTGGTCGACATTAGCTTCCTGACGGGATTAGTTTTCTTCTCAGAGAACTAACTTTGCTTTCCTTGCATCGTAGCCAGGTGGAACCTCTTTAAATTGGAATTTTATCACCCCTTAAATATCATGCTGTTATTATCTGAGAGCCCTCAGATAGATTCAGAAAAAAAAAGAAAAAAAAAGACAATTCAGCACATCCTAGAGCTACCATGTCTTATCCAGACTGACAAAAGATTGAACATAATTTACAAATTGAAAAAAAAAAAAAAAAAAAAATACAATTTGTGATGAGAGGTAAAACAGACAAACACATACAAATATATAATATATATTCTTAAAAAATGGATTCTCTCTATAGTTGATTTATTTATACAGCCGGCGGCTGATGTACAATGCTCTCGTGCCAATGATCTTACACATGGAAACTTGCAGTACTGTAGATTGCATCTTTTTTTTTTCCTCTCTTCTTTTTTGTACATTTTTAAAACCATTTCTTTTTTTTTTTTTTTTTTTTTTTACATTTTTTTCTTTAAAACAGAGTTAGGATTTATCGGTAGACATTTCATTTAGGTGATTAAAACAACATGCGGCAAAGGAAAAAAAAAAAAAAAAAAAAAAAAAAAAAGACACTAACAAGGGGCAGAATGTTAAGAAGTTAAGGAGAAGCCAGAAGCAGCGTTGGGGAGAATCATTTGGTTATCTTCACGGTTGGTGCACTACGCTTTAGTTTTTTTTCTTCTTTCCTGCATTTAGATTTCCCTCAAAGGCCGTTCAATCCTTCGCCGAGGCGTTCACTGAGCAGTGAAAGTTGATTTTTTTTTTTTTTTTTTTGCTCAGCTGCCGCCCTCACAGCGACGCCTACGGTAGCACTACTCCCATTATATCCCTCTCTCTCTCTTTTTCAGTTGTTTGCGTTCTTCCTGTCTGCTCCTGTTTATGGTGGGATGGCGTAGTAGGGGGGAGGGGGTGGTTGGGAGTTTGAAGGTAGAGGGACTGGTGGGGCTGATGAGATCAAGAACGATGACGATGATTGCTGCTGTGGTGGTTGTTGTTGTTGATGTTGTTGTTGTTGTCGTTTACATGGTCTGACTGTTTACATGTTCCGGTTGACGGGCGTGACGTAGTTGCGGGGGAACATGCCCGTTTGGCCGTGGCAGCCTCCTTTCCACCAGTTGGGGTCGGAGTTGTCCAGGACCTGGATGAAGTCTCCGCGTCGGAAGCCCAGCTCGCCTTCCTCCTGAGGGTCGAAGTCAAAGAGCGCCTGCACATATGTGGGATGCTGCGCGGGCAAAAGAAAGGACGGTTTAGGGAGACGGGTTGGACACAGTGTGATGAGATGATTGAAAAAAAAAAAAAAAAAAAAAAAGAAATATGTGACAGAATAAAAATACTGAGATAATTAACTTTCACACAGATTTCTGAGTTAATGCTGTCCAACGTAAAGACCTTGGAGTTATGACATTTGTACAATCTTTAAAACAAGCTCCCTCCTGCTATCCATCCATCTATCACACACATGTCTGCTCTAAATATATTACTGTCTTTCCCTCTGACTGTCTTACCTGCAACTTCTCCTCCTCTCTTTATTTCCTGTGTGGTTTTGGTCACACCTCCTCTCTTCTTCTCCCTGCAGCTGTCCCTCAGACCCGCCGGCTAATCTCCTCTGCCTACTGACGGCCAGATTCACTTGCATATCACCGAGAAGCCTTGATGTTGGTTTTTATATATATATATATTATATATATATATATATATAGCTCACATAAATAGTCCAAGCTTCAAGCTCTTTAGCTACACCTCACTGTTGCCGTCTTTACCTGCAGTTTAATACTGGCACACTCATTTATGACCGCAAATATCAAAAAGGCTGTCACAAGGAAGTGGTTGCAACCAGAGCCATCCGCCATTTAATAAGTGAAAGAAAAAATACATGACATGTATTTGATGTAGAGTTTGTCTTTTTGTTTTTTGCGGGATTTGGACAAAGTGGGCCGAGTACATTAAACCTTTAAGGTCGGACTGACTCGATGGGTTAGTTCGTTTGTGTTGTTGTGTGACTTTGGTGAATCTGAACCAACCCTTTAAAACACCAAACAAACTATCCGATGGAGGCAGATGTAGACCAGCACCTCCCATGTTCTGAGAGGTAAAATGACTGCTTTTGTCAAAAGAGGCTAGTGGCTTTGAAGAGAGCATAGATAACGGCTTCAGTTCCCCGTCGGAAAGGGCTGTCCGACGACGTTAAAGCGGTGAAAATATTCTAATTGTTCTATTAAGCGGCTAAATGATGTTCTGCTGTTGCTCCCGTCGTTGACAGAACACTGCTTTGCTTCTGTGTAGGTACTCCTGTGTGCTTCTACTACTAAATCTACTGTAATTATTACACCAACTATGTATAAGTTCCTCATACAACCCCACTTCAAAACATTTGAACCTTCCCTTTGACACACAATACCACAGCCATTACATTATTTTCCCCATGCCGGAGCTAGAAATCTATATATATTTAAGTTATATTTTACTCACAGTTTCAGAAAATAATAATATATATATATGAATTTTTAACATACATTTTTCATTAGGAATACTCTCAATCTATTCCGTGCATTCATACATCTGTTGTGTGTTAGAGGGAGGGCCAAATATCTTTATGAGTATTTATTATTAGAACTCAAAGTTAGATCCAATTTTATCTTCAAATAACACATGTTTACCGCTAAATCATTTATAAACCAAATCAAAGAAAATCGTACAGAGAGCATTTCTCTTGTGATTTTGGTTTTAGGAGTACAGCCTCGCTGCCAGTGTTTACTCCCCCTTAGGGATGTCAATTCTTACCTGGGGGACCTGCTCTATGTCTCGCAGGAAGATCTGTTGATTGCGGGAGACTGAGGTGGAGCGGTGGTAGTCCACCAGCTCGTTGAGCGAGTTAAACTTCACCACCCATAGGAAGTACTTTCCGGCCCCATCGCGAAGGACCTTGAAGTGCTGGACGTCATTTCCAAACCTGCACGGGGGCACAGAGAGGAAAACTGTGAGGAGGGGGGGAGTCAAGCAACGGTACAATCTCTGACAGACATGTGTGGTTTATTTTTAAGTCAAAGCACATTTCAATAAAAGGAAGTGGAGCACACAGACATTAACCCTGCTTATCAAACGCATTAAACGCGTCTGTGACAGACTGGCAGGTAACAGTCAAATGAACCAGTCAGCTACTATTGAACATCAGTGTGTTGCTGTTGTCCAGACAGTAAGAATGATCCGTATCTGAGCTTCAGCTTTACATGTGACCTGCTCTGAACTGATGTGTCTTTTAGGGAAGGTCAGAATGGAAAGACAGATAAAGAGGAAATGAGCTCTGTGTGCGTCAGCTAAAAAACAGTAAGTGCTGGTGGGGCTGATGTCGAAAAACACAATTCAAATCATAACCGGTGAACCTCAACCACCGGGGGGCGGCGCTGAGACCTCCCAACAACGAGGAAGAGGCTGATGACTCAGATATAGGATGAACCTCATCACTTCTGAGGAAGTTTTTGATGTAGAATGGTATTTCTAGAGAAAATAATTAGCGTGAATCGTGTTTCTTCTTCCTGTGCATCGGCGCGGTTTTACTCACTTCACAGAGAGGGAGAAGTCTCCCGGTGCACTCTCGCTCTCTCGGATGAGGAAGGCCCCGTCGTGCCTCTGTTTGTTTAGCATCTCCTCTGCTTTGGCGCGGGGAATCTTCCCGAAGAACCACCTGGAGGGGGAAGAGAACAGGTAACCGTAAGTATCGACTGAGCTGACTCAAAGCCAGCCCGAAGCCTTCTTCTTGCATAGAATGGATACATTTTTTTTAAATCCGAGAACATTTTAAAAAGCCTTACTTTGTGAATATAATGAAGGCACAACACTGAGCGTGTCTTATGTCCATTTTTTTTTGTTGCTTATTGTGCTAAGAGTAACAGGGGGAGCCCGGCCCATCATGCATTGAGCAAAAGGTTGGGTACACCTCTGACTTTGTCGGCCAAACTTTCTCATTTACACCTATGAGCAATTTAGAGTTTGAGTTCAGCTCGGCTAAAGTCTGAGGACGGAGGGAGGAAACGGTGGAGCTCAGAGTGAGAACGTGCAAACATCACACCTCCTGGTGGCTGACAGCTTTGACATTGTGGAGAGGGTGCTAACCACCGATACCCAAAGCTGCCCAGTGTGCACATTGACATATTTATCTTTGGACCGTATAGAGGGAACCCTCTGTCACCAACAAGAGTCACAATACTGTCTGTCACATCAGGAAGTAAGGCAAAAGTTACACTTTGATAGCCAGTCCTGTGGAGCTGCACTGTCCATCCGTGAACCAGGAAGTAGATTAGTCATTATGTTATTATAGTGGGAAAGATAACACAAACTAGAATTAATGTCTCAGGGTTGAATTCCTCGGCCAACCAGCCAGGTTGCAGTTTACATCCATGTCTGTCTTTTATTTCATCACTTCATCATTTTATCCTGTTTGTGTGAAATTGTCATAATTAGCAGGAAAATTCTTGAGTTCTTGCCCAAAACTTGTTTTTGGGAGCTCACAGGGACCTTTGGTTTTTTTCTAATCTGTTCATCCTTGAGTCCAAGATGAGGTTTGTGCCAAATTTAAAAGACTTTCCCTTCAGGCGTTCCTGAGACATCGCGTTCACAGATTCAACTTGACATTTAAATACACAGTTTTTCCATCACTTCTTAAGTGGCAAACATTTATCTTTAGCTGCATATTTGCTGCTAATGTAGAACTGTGAGTAAACCCAGACAGAGGGAATGAGTGAGGGTGATTAAGATGGATGCAGAGAGGGCGGGGGAGACAAATGGGAGACAAAGCCAGAAGAAGCTCTTTCGTTTGTGTAAATAATTAAAAAGTACAGTCAGCCAAAAGATGACATCTTGGCTGCTTTACACGAAGGTGAAAAATCAATAATGAAATGGCCGACTCTTGATCTGGCAGCAAAAGCAAGTCGAGTCTCTCTCAGCGATGGAGCCAATGAAACAGCAGGAGGAGTGGAACGACTGGCACTACTACCAGCGACACACACCTCTCCACCGCTCTACTTCTCACTGTTGGGCAGGGAGGGGGGGGAAAGATGTGTGTTTACAAACAGAGAGGACTCGGACTTGGAGCGGAGCCACGCTCTATTGTGCCACGCTGTATAGGGCAGCTGCGTGTGCGTGTCTGTCGGGGCCGCGTGGGTGGCTGGTGCATTTTTCGGGTGGCACTCAGCTGTCACCACAATGGGAGGCCAAGGCTAACTCGAGCCACTCCATCACTGCCGCCGCTGTTCCCTAGTCCATTACTGCAGCGGGTAGTTTTCACAAATCAGAACATTTACTGCAAATCTATATTTAACCCAGAAACAAGGTGATGCAATATTGCACTAAAATCTTACACAGTGTAGTGCATCGTAAGTCTGGATGAAATGATAGCGAATAGTGTGCCGGTTTAGGGAAAATGTCATTAAATACAACTTTTGATTACGTCCCAGGATGTGGTTACATTTTCAAACGGAGACCATTAAGGCAGGCCAACATAAGACATTAGTCGACCTCGCACAAATCACAGCAGTCTGGGATTTGTAGTTCTTCTGGGATACAGCCTTCATGCAACTTTTGTCCGCTGGCTGTTTCACAATAAAAAGCTGCAGAGAATTATCTGCACTTTCAAAAGCAGGTACCCTCAGCGTGTGTGGCTGGGGGAACGCACGCACAGTCAGCGGCCTCATTCAGTGCTGAAATGAAGTTTGAAGAATAGAATAAGAACATTCAGCCATACTCGTTCAAATTCAGAAACTGTTACCCTGCTGTTGAACTCAGCATTTGTAACACAAAGCCGTGCTTCGCTGCCTAAGAGCCAGGTCAGATCTTCTCTTGAGTAGAAATTCCAGGTCCTGCACATGCACAGCCTGCTAAAGTGGCACAGCCTTTTCCTGCTCTCGTTGATGTGGTTGGTTTGAGTGGCAGGCAGTCAAATTAATCCCAAACCCCCCGATGAGAATAATTATCGATTAATTATAATAAATGAATGATCAATTTGAGGGGTGAACTTTACGTCACGAGTGGAACAGGAAGTGATAACTGAAGTATGGCGACGTTGTTGGCTGAGATATGCTAAATATTCCAACTTCCGACTGTCTTCAGTCATACGGTCTGCTAATAAAACAAATCCATCCATCAAATAAGAACATTCGACAATTTTATCAGAACGCTTTAATTCAAGATGATAACGCTGATCTACATACAGTAATAGAATAAACTGTTAAGATAGACTGTTTTTTTTCAATAACGAGACAATTACTTTTACGTTTTTGTTTATGACCATTTATCCAAATAATTCATCTTTTGCTACATGGCATGCAGCATTTTGCAGAAAGCATCGCCCTCTATAGTATGACAGAGCAAAAGCTGCAACCCCCTTTGAGAGCCTTGATTCTAATGATTATGAGAGGTTCAGTGTTGGGAGTTAAATATTGATTCCCCGTAACCATAATAAAGACAATGAGGACTTGAGTTTGTTACACTTTCACAAAGGGCAGAAAAAAAAAAAAAAAGACCAACACAATCACATCCCCCACTGCAAAAAAAAAAAAGAAGGTATATCTGATTGCACCCCAGCAATGATGCAATAAGGTCAATATTCAATTAAGCGTAAGAGGCCTGGAGCACATTATTAAAGAGAGAGCTAATCTGGCACTGAGGTGAAGTCCTCTGAGGTTCCTGCTGCCAGCGGTTCTCTGAAGTGCTTTCATACAAAATTGAGTAGCAAAATGTGTATCATATGTTGCACGACATGTACAGTATATGGCACACTTTCATAAATGCATCCACACAAAGACACAGATACACAATAGAGAAGTGAGAAGAGAGAAACTGGCATGGACGATACTTACGGATGGGCCTTCATCTCTATGTAGTTCTTGGGAATGAAGCCATCTTTTCCATTTAGCTCCGCCTTGTACCAGTTCTGATCACACTCTTCATTTAATACCTGGTGTTGACAAAAACAAAGAGAGAGAGAGCGAGAAAGAGGAGTCGTTCAGGTTAGTGCCGAGCACAAATGTCAACAATGGACAGCAATCAACCTCCTAAATTTAGCTTTGAGCAATTTCCTTTCATTTCCTGTGAATTCAGAAGGTGCACGCACTGTGTGTTAAGGGAACTGCTTGGTAAATATTAGGAAACTACAAAACCAACAGCGGGCAAATATAATCAAACAAAAACTATTTGAAACGCTTGGAAAGAATCTTCTAATTAAAAGCACGGATAACGTGTCTCTACGTGAGCTACCTCTAGCAAAGGAGACTCATTTAGCAGAACGCCTCATGACACAGACAGCTGTGAGGGCGTTCGTGTCTGACTGAGTGTGACTATGGTGCAGGTGTGTTGGTCTGATGGTGCATCAGTGTGTGTCAAAGTTAATAAGTGAGTGTCACTTTTGGCTTAGTGTGAGCGTGCTTATGAGCGGCGGGTCGCGCTGGGAGACGGTAACCTTCACGCTGCAGCAGCTGATTTATCTAGAAAAACGGTGGCCATGACAGTTCCATTCACAACTTGAAACGTTTCCTTCCCCCTGTAGGGATTTTAAAAGCCACGCTATGTCACTCAAGATATGTGGATTATTTTTAAGCCATTTTAAAAAAACGAACAAAGAGTGTGTCATCTATGTGGTTCAAACTACGAACCACTTCCTCTGCCACTGTCTCCGTGACTGGGACAGTAGCAGAGGAAGCGCGGTGAATAGTAGGGTTTTGCCGTGTTTGTGGAGGTACTGAATGGGATGTGTGAGATTTGAGAAAACTAATGTTCTGATACAACTTTGCAGTTGTGAAACGCGGCCTCCGTTTACTTCAATTCATCGGCGCAGTTTTTCGGATTCTACGTTCAACATGGAGGCATGCGTGAAAAACAAAGTTTTCTTCAAGAACTCAAGGAAACAGGCAGTGAGTTACTGATGTGACGATGGGACAAAATAGGATTTTATTTCTGATCAAGATAAATAACAACGGACTATGGTCAATTTCCATTAAGGGGACAGTACCTTGAAAAAAACTGTATCGCTCGCTATCATGGTAAAGAAGTGAAAAAATGTTTTAATGGAGACCTTATTTCTGATAACATATTGCTTGTTTACAAAAAAAAGTTAAAAAAAATGTTGGGGTATTTAACAAAGTTAAGATGACAGTATGTTTCAGTGACAATTTGACAGTTTAAAGCATATTTTGATGATTATCTGGATTATATCGTGAATCGCAACTATTTTGGCCTGGATACTTTAATACCTATTCCTTAAATATCTTCCATGTCTTAGCTGATATATAAATGGTCATTTTGTGTGTGAATATTCCTTTAAAAAGATAAACAAACCTCATATTAAGACAAGAAAAAAAAAGGACCGTAATCATTTCTGAGGAAAAGCGGTGCACAATATTCATCCTTACACTAATGTGAAATCTTTGTTGCAACGTCTACAGACATGTACAAATTTCAGAGGAAAACTAAGCAACAGTGCCAAGTCACATGGCCTTCATCTGAACAATGTTGCAAAAGAAAGTCAGAGTCCCATTCGATAAACTCAGCCACCTCAACCTATGGCCACCAAATGCCAGAAGCCTGAAAAGCAACAGAAAAAAAAAAAAAAAAAAAAAAAAAAAGAAAAAGATGTGATACACGTTGTCACTCGTTTGATTCTTTGAGCAGCTTGAAGTAAAGCTCGGCTAGCATTCATCTCAGCGCTGTCATCCAGTCAGACTGAACCTTGTGCTGAAGAATGACCCAGTTTTAAACAGAAGAGTTACACCACACAAGATCACAACTCATCTGCATAATTAAAATAAATAAATTCTAAATTCTAATGTTTTTGGCTATGGTAGGCACACAATCCTTAACCCAGCTGAAGTTTGGCAACGAACATCAGACAAAAAAAAAGACTGTTGATTTGATGCATATTACACTCTAAACATTTTGCTTAGATCACCATTTCTTTATTTTTTATTACCCTCCCTCTTCCTCTTCCCTTAAATTCATAATTTTCCACTAACCCAACCCAAGACAGCTGTCCAATTGGCCCCTGTTCCCTGTGAGTGGCCTGGGTCTATTTGCCCCAGTGCGCCTGCAGAATGCCAGCTGTCACTGACCCCCACCCCCAGCTGCTAACCCTGCACAAGACCAGCATTACTGGATCAGGGAGAGGCCTCGGACCAAAAACGGAAGTCGGTTGAAATCAGGAGTGTTCATGTGTGTATGGGGAGTGTATATGTATGTGCATGTGTAACACAGTGGACTTACAGATATTTGTGTACATCTGTGTTACACAGAGAGATGGACAGTCTCTGTGTGTTTATGCTATTCAATGTGACACAGTCTGAGCCAAGACACACACAAAAGGGCCTCAGCCTCCGGGCGGCGTGTTGACACACCACACCGACCTTTAAGAACCAGCGCCTGGCATTGTCGTCTCGCGGTCTATTGGTTATGAAGGATAACAAGACAAAGAGCCTACAGCCTTAATAGCGGCTCTGTGAAGGATGACACTCGGGCACAGGATCTTCTGGGGATAATGGCTGTCCGTACCAAATTTCTTAGCAAACCATTCAAAAGGTTATCGACATGGTTCCCTCTGGACTACAAATGTCAATGATGGTGTTGGAGGAAAAATCAGGGGATCAACAACAGTAGTAGCAGACATCCTCTTGGAAAAAAATCTATTGGTGATTCTTCGGATAGTTCGACCGGCCCACCCTCCAATCTGTAGAGCCAAGACACTAGCATTGGCTGAAAGGCAGAGGTTTTTTTGAATTTGAAGAAACAACTGTTATTTGTGTCATAATATGGTCAGGTCCGTCTGCGTAGTTTTTCAGGGTTTTCAAATAAAACGCCCACTCAGATGTTAGCGAAAAGCGTTGACGTAGGTTACCAAACTACGCTGATCAATAAGGTTATGAATAATGTGAAAGTTAGCACTAGCTGAGTCAACGTTAGCTTTGCTAAGTTTGGGAAAAACTGAAAGGGTTGTTATGGATTTTTTGAAGTGGGTTGTATTATACTGCTGTGTTCTGAGTGGTAAAATGACTGTTTTTGTAAATGGAGTCTGGTGAGAGCAATATACCTGCTTCAGCTCCCCCATCAGAAAGGGCTGTTTAACGGCTAGGTAAAGCACCTGGACAGGAGCAGTAGAAAAACATGTTTTAGTCAACAAAAAAAACCAAACGTGTGTACTATATCTAGAATATTTGCACCGCTTTACCTTGACAAACACACAAACGAAGCCAAACTACTTCCACAGCTTTTTACATTTCTCGGTTTGATTTCCAGCAAGACAAAATAGAGAAAGTTCGGAGGAGGAGGAGGAGAGAGCCTCCAGCAGTCAGTGCCACCAGACAGTCCTCGTGAACTTCAGTAACCTTAAATAATTACCCAGTCTACACCCAAAGTTAATAATAGAGCACAGCAGGTGCTGCATTATACTGTATGCCTAGGCTTATATGGACTGCTAAGATGCTTAAGATACATTTACCAAACCACTGTCTGTGCTAGAGGGAAATAATAATTGTGAACCCAAAATGTTTAAGGGTTCGTTCCGTATGCTTATCTGCAATATTACAGCACACGGTAAAACTCAGCTGACATCCAAGTGAAACAGATTGGGGTCACGTCCTTGGCGCAGCGGGACATATGCTCACATGCACCGTGGTGTTGTTGTGGGACGACTGGGTCTCAACGATGCTGGTAGCAGGGCGAACTGCAGCATGGCTGTTAATACACCACACAACATATATAATCAGTTTGTTCCACTATTGATACCAGTATGGGAAATTCCTCCAATACAGCCTAAAATGCTAACTAGCTACTTCCATCATCAGCCCTGGAAATAAATGATCCAATGAGACATCTCACTTTTTTCTCTCCACTGTTGGGACTATTATATACTACTATACAGCTGTTGACAAATAATGATAATTTATGTCTAATCGCACCACTATCAGATTGGTCCGGCCAATACACAAGTCCATATATTGGAATTTGTATCGAGAAAGAAATATGATGTTGAAAATTGAACAAAATATGGACAATCTGCCTGTCGAGACATTTTAAGGGTTGTTGAAATAGCTTTACAAAACTATAAATACAGTTAAGATATATACAATAGCGTTAAAACGTCATCTTTTAGACAAAACCAGAATTAGGTTGTATACACCGCTGTGACCAAAGCGGAAATTGTTTAAGCATGGTGTCAATAAACAGAAGATGCGATGCATTGCTTATGAATTCATTAATACAGCTTTATCTCAATATTATATGGAATCGTTTTTTGGGAGTTGCTATTCAGAGTGGGAGAACACCATGATGTCAGAGGGTTTTCCACCATTGATATAAATACTGCGATAACTCATGTGGTATAAATTCCCCTACGAGACATTACATCTAGTTTCCCTATAGCACCTTGAACTAAGCAGAAGTGTAAAACAGTGAGGATGTGAATGAAAGCCAGAGTCGCTGAAGAAAGAGACGGCCAACGTGTGAGAGAACTGATCGATCATAATCAATCACACTAAGTGTCCGACCACAGACAGCTGCGTTGGTTGTTACAATAAAAACAGTGTCTTATATTAATAGTTTCACTACTGTGGGGCAGATAAGGTAAGCAACTAACTTGCCGATGAAAAGCTGTTTCGGTAAGTGTTAGATCAAACAAATAGAGGAATGATTGGTTCTACTAATGCCACCCTTTGATTCCCTTATACTAAAAAGATTATCATTATCAATTTGCCAACAGGTTCCAGTTAGCCTACATAAGAAGATTGATATTATTGTCATATCTGTCCATCAAATACAAGGCAAATGCTCGCATCCCTATCCTAGTCTGGCATTAGGAATGGAAACAGGAGGAAACAACTAGCCTGGCTCTGTCCAACAGTAACAAAGTGTGCTCACTCACTAATTGACACTTTACATCTTATTTGTTAACCAAATCTCTGCCAGAAAAAAAAAAAAAAAAAAAAAACCTGTTCCCAAAATGTTATACAATTAGTGTGAGTTCAGTTAAATAAACACTAAAAACTCTCACAACATCCTAACCGTGTAGGTATTATTTTTGCTTAACTCACTCCTAAAGATAAGACCCACAGCCTGGATAATAAAAGAGTGAGAGTGTACGCTCAAAAAGAAGTGGAAATGGTCGGCTTCGGCATGCCTTCAGAATGAACGTTTACAGTGGCTCTCGAAACCAAAGAATGGAAGCCCATGGGGAAAAAAGCAGAAATAAAATATTTGCTTGGCTGGCAGTTTTCTAACCATACAGAGAAGAGACAACCGCAGCATTGTGTCTGAGTGAGCTCCGTCTCTGTGTTCCAGGCCGAGCCAGCATTGTGGATGATGTGCATTCCCTTCTCCCCTCTCTCTCAATCTCCCTCTATGAAGATTTTTTTTGTCTCTTTAATCTGATTGAGCCACAATAGTTGTAGGAGTTTCTATTTGAGAGGCTAAGGTCCAGGCCAGGGATTATCTCCTCCACAGCTGCCACTGTAGACGCCGTCCTCCCCCTGTCTCTCCTCTCTCTCTGTCTCTCTCCCTCACACACACACTAAAATATTACAACACTTCCACCCACGGACCCATGTGTAACGCTAAACACGGGAAGCTGTCATTCACATCATCATGGAATTAGGCAAATGGTGTGTAAATCCATCTGATGAGCAGGGCTGCTGAGTTTAAACGTCATTATTGGGGCAGATGTTGAGAAACTGATGCGACATATTGGGATTTATTTTCTTTTATTGTGTCCTCTAATGAAAAGTCATATTATAATCATGTTGTAGTATTTTTGCTTGAACAGAAATTAGGCCCGAAAAGGTCAGACGTTGCTGTCACTGTCTACAGTTGGGTTTTCACTGGGTTTCTATGGGGCTAAAGAAGTAATCCTATATTTGCTTTTAACCCATGTTCACTGTTTACACCGAAAGCAGAGAAAACAATGTAAGTGATGAGCATGAGGAGATTAGATTAAAATCCAGACTTCCCCCTTTTACGCACCACCAATTTAACCTCGACGTCACAAAGAAAAGCCTTTGTATAACGCTAAGTATGTGGATAAAAGCAAATAGCCACACTCAAGAAGTCATGATTGCGTAAGGACTGGCTTACTAAGCGTCGCCTAGCACGGGATGGAGGTGGAGAGAGAGCGGCAGGAAAAAAAATAACAAGATGCAAAATAAACCACACGGTTTGCACGGTCTGCATGGGATTGCAATAAATCAGTAGCAGGGATTACCCTGGAGTGTGAGTTAATCTGAGTGTGCGGCAGGTCAGACAGACAGATAGAAAGACAGACCGACTAAAGCTACATCAGAACCTCAGAGGCCAAAAGCATGTTGGGTCTGATGAGAGAGTCTGATGAAACCGATAGAGACGGGCGTGCCGTGTATTTGCACACCAGACGGCAACCGTGACAACAAACACTGTTTGATTATCTAATCAGACAACAGGAGTTGGTTTATCAGTTACAACAATGATCCTGGTCATATGCAAAGTCACAACCAGCCACCGGTAAGAGGAGACAGTGGACCAAAGCCAGGTGGAAATAAACTTTTTAAAAAAAGAACCCAAACATTAAATAATTCGATATGACCTTTAACAAAACCTGTATTTGTTGTCACCTTGCTTTCCCCCCTCTCTCTGTCACTCTCTCTCTCCGCAACAAACACACTCTGTCCTCTGTCCTATTGTGCTACTGTAATGCATAAAGTTTGCAGGCCGGGTTCAGTTAGTTGACTGATGCAGACTGTCTTCATGCTGGGCGGTGCGGACTGATATAAGCACAGAAAAAGGGACTCAGAGTAACTGCAAAGCTGGGTTATTTATAAAACCACCTGTGTTTTTCATCATAATAATAATAATAATAATAATAATAATAATAATAATAAGATAAAACTGTAGGTTTTGACACAGGACTAATACTACATTTAAAAAATATATATATATAGAAAGAAAGAAAACATTTTGAGTTAAAGTAATGACTCAAATTGTTTCGTAGACTAAACTTGGACAACATTGTTTTTGTGAAGTCATCGACTAAAAATATGAGCGACAAAAATGAATACAACTAAGAAGCACCACATCTAAAGACTGAACTTAAAATAGCTGCCAAACGTATCACTATTGTGGAGGTGGCGGCTCGGTCAGTACTAAACAGTGATTTTTTAGCAGACAATAATGAGCCACCAGGTGGGCCGGGCTCACCATGGTGAGAGTAGAAGGCACAAGTAGTAGGAGATGCCTGCAAATATCTATATGTGCGTGTGTGTGTGTCAGAGTGTGTGTGTGTGTGTGTGTGTGTGTGTGTGTGTGTGTGTGTGTGTGTGTGTGTGTGTGTGTGTGTGTGTGTGTGGATGTCCAGCGGGCATGGAATCAGAGGCCTGGTATTCGGACATACTGGCAGCAGACGTGACCCCTGTAGTGGCACCAGATCTTACACAAGGGACAAACTGATTCACACCCTGAACAGTGCAGCATCTAGGACAGCATGCAAGGACTGTGGGATTTAGGTACGGTATAGGTGTAATAATTCTAAAATGCCCTGAATCCGTTATCCCAAAGATGAATAACTAGACTGATGGATATTCAGAGGAACCCAGATTTAAAATCCCAGCAGGTTTCGGGGGTGTGTGAAGACCCAAACTAGTCCACTTTTTGCTTTGTTTAGCAAAACCGATTTCGGGGAAAACAAAACAAAATGAGGTTGACCTCCTTTGCTCCCAGCAGGGAGGCTGCAGACTTGGATCGGGGAGGCGCTGAGTGCCACCCCGATGCAGAAAGACACAGAGGGAGAGATTACATTGGATTCCAGTAAATTAAAGCTTGTAACACTCTTGTAATTAAAATAATGGCTGAGGCTATTACCACATGGGGAGCCTCCCTTCTACAGCGGAGATTGTAGCTCCGAAACGCACATTTTAACACTTCACCCGGGAGATTAAATCAATGTTGTGGACACCCGGTAGAAGACTTCCAAAAGTCCAAAAGGGGGGGAAAAAAACTAACAAAGAAAGTTGAAAAGATCAAAAGTATCAAAAGATCAAAAGTATCAAAAGTAATCAGGTATTACAAAATGAGACAAAGCACTGCTTGAAGTCTCCAACAACTTTTGGTCTAATGTATCCAGGGTACTGAGTCAGTGATAGGGAAACAAAATTACAATGTAGTTGATATAAAAAAAAATTAAAAAAATTAAAAAAAAAACACACACTCATGACTTCTGAACAAGTCATAATGCCTGAAAAGATGCCACCAAGATGATAAGCACACCAGCCAAACCAGATGGGTGGTAAACTGTAATCAACATCCCAAGTGTGATAATTGATATGGAAGATAATTTTGGCTTGCACACACTCACCCCCCCTCTTCCCTGCTCCCTCCTCTCATTATCAATTTGACTCCGGCAGCTCAGGGGGAGGATCCTTTCTTGCATCACGCTGTTGTTTTTGTCACAGCTTGAGTTCTCAGTGCAGCTTATTTTGGCAATAGCCTCTAATGACTTAAGATATTTTTTTTATTTTATTTTTTTAAAGCGACAAAAATTTGTAGTGCAGTAAACAGATGTGACAGCTTAGGACAAGTGTGTGCGTTAAGGAGCAACTGCTGCAGATATATATGGCGCTAAGAAAAGGGCTTATTGCTGTCTAATGCCAACACAAAGGCTTTACCAGCTGTTGTTGAAAGAGATTAACCAAACGCACACCAGTGGCATAATCTGAAATCAGTGTAAGGCAAGTCAGTAAAAGTTGATGAATAGGAATATATGTGTTCAACATTAGCAAATCTGCTCCTGGAATACTTTTCACTCACATGCTGGTGCAAGTCGGGAAACAAAGATGAGTAGATAGAAAAAAAGCCGCAAGAGAGGGAGAATGATAACTTTTTTGGGGGGTTTAAATACAGCAGTCAGTGACTTAACGGCACATCAGGAGGGAGTGATGCGGAGATGAGAGGGAGTGAGATCTAATTACAGCTCTCTGACTCAACACTGCTGCTGCGACAGAGAGGAAGAGCAGCGAATAAACAGACCGAGAAGGAGAGAAAATAACAAAACAAGGCAGAAACAGTGACGGAGGACTGATCAAGAGTCGAAGCAAGAGAAAGCGACTGAAGCCGTGTGAGAGAGATAGAGAACGAGAGGGAACGAAGAAGACAGAGGACCACTTTGAAGAATCAGGCTCCTTGTGATCAGCTTGGGAAAACTCCTCAGGGGTGAATTGCATAAAATGAGGGCATCTCTTTCTCAAAAGCAGCCAAGTTAGCTTTTCTGTGCGGACTGCACTGTCCTCCATCTGCGGTAGCTGGCTTGCAAAATGCCTTTTTTGTGATACCCCATCAATCCACTGAAGGAGAAAGTTGTCTTTTCATTCCCACGCTGCACTGCGCTTTTTTTTTTTCTCTTCATTTTCTTTTTTTGGTTTCACATTTGGTGCGTCATCTAACCTGCAGTTTCTCTCTTCCTGCTCCTTTTTTATTGCTCTTAAGATGACAGAAATAATGTAGAAGATGTACAGGAAACAAAGAGACACAAAGAAGAGAAAAGGCGTCGCATTGTGAATTGTTAATCTATGACTATGTGTGAAAAGGACTCACAGAGATAACATTAAGTTTGTCTGAGTGACTTTACTGAGATGCTTCTGTCCAGGACTGGTGATCAAAAAGACGAGATGTCCCGGTCTCTGCTTTATATGGTTTGGTTGAAGTTGTAAAAAGTAAAAAGAAAAAAAAAAAACATATCCCAGCTTGGCCACATGAATCGAGAACTGAAACAGAACTGCATGCATCACCTCTTCGATCAATTAGTCAACAGGAAATGACTATTCAGGTTATCAAAATGCCATTCCAAAAGTCATACGCATTTGATATGCACGCCCCCAACTCACAATCTCTTCCCTCGACTGCTTGTCTTTGTGGCACAATAAGCTAGAACACTGCTATTAAAGCTACAAACTGAGAGGCTGAGAGGTAATTATTTAGGCAATAAAAATGTAATAGATTCATGTGAGGGATGCAAACACTGTGGCTGTGTCTCAGATCACTCTCTATAGTGCACTATATTAACTATCCGTGTACAAACTCCATGTATGACATGTATCCTCTACATATTGCCCTCATACATTCCAACAATTGAAATAAAAAAAGCAATGCCCCATCTACATGAACACAAATGTTTTGCTTACAATTCCACAGTGTTGCAGTCGCTGACCGGTTTTATGACTGTGTCAACACTAAATATAATGAGAAAGAAATTGTTCAAGTCATTTATCAAGGAAAAATGCAGAGTGCAATGAATCACACTTTAAAATAAAACCGGTCAGCGACTGCAAAAGTCAACTCCCTGCTCGCAATGGAGTCAACTATAAAAAGGGAGAGAATGAATGAAGGAGAGTGATTTTAGACACAGCTCTGTCAAGTGTGTTAATGACACCTGAGCTGCTGCTGCCGCTCTTTGCATGAGTTACTGCTCCAACAGGCTGTGAGCAAGCAAGGGCCCAGAAATGGAGGGAGAGCGAGAGCGAGAGCAGAGAGAGAGAGAGAGAGAGAGAGAGAGAGCAGATGAATCGAACACACAGACGCACAACGCACGGTCAATTCAAGAGAGTGGGTTTCAGCCTCGGGTTCAGCATCAGCCCTTAGTGGCCACATATTAAACCCTGCTCAGTTGGGCAGCTATTAGCGGCGGGAAGTCGCCGGGACAAGCGAGTGTCCCGCCCGCTGCCGTGTGTTGACTCAGAGCAGATGAATCGAACACACAGACGCACGACAAAATCGCAACAACAACGTAAAAAGGTAGAGAGGCAGGAAGAGGTTCGTTCAAACACACTCTCCTCCATTACTGAGCTAGGGCAATATTTGCAGTTTCCACATCTCCTTCCATCGGCCTTGTGAGCAGCAGCATGCTGATGGTGGCGTCACAATTCCTCCCCCTTGGCCCTCATCTTTGTAGCTACTGCTGCTTTACTTATAAAAACCCTCTACAAATGCAGGTTGTGTACACAACAAAAGCAACGACAGTCTGAAATGCTGTACTACTTTCTCCTCACTGACTCTAAGCCTTTAATACAGACGCTAAAGATGGCTATACTTCATAGCAAAGCCTTTTATAAAAAAAAAAAAAAAAAAAAGGTTTATCTTCCATTAAAAAAAGGTCACACTGTTCAAACTAGACAAAAGAAAGAGAAGAGGGGAAAAAAACAAGTCAGAGAAATGTACTTATCTAAGCGTTCTCTCCGGAGAGTCAGCACTTAATTAGAAAATAGTCTACTCCTTTGTGAATTGAATTGAGATCCTGGAAGGCCTCTGGTGGTGTAAGAAGGGTGAATCTCAGCTGTGACAAAAACTGCATACACAGACAGTAACCTAGATGGCTGTCAGCACGCTGCCAGTTCAGAGAAGCAGACACGAGTACCGGCACAGACGCTCAGCAAACCGCTGCTGTTTGGATGCCATGTTAGTTGGCGTCACAGTGACACAAGCTAAAGAGTCTGGTGGCCATGAAGAAAGCATAGATAACCGCTTCAGTTTCTCATCGGAAAGGCAGCGCTGAAATATTCTAAATACAGTCACATTTTAACTGCTATTGATTTTTTAAAAAAGGTAACTAAAATACGTTTTGACACTACCCCCCTCCACAGCTGCTCTATCTTTCAGACGGGCAACTGAAGCTGTAATATCTCGGGAGTAGCTGGTCTAGAGCCGCCTCCATCGTTAAGTCCGTTTGTGTCATTGTGTCACTTCCGGAACCGACGTGGCGTCCACAGCGGCACATTGCTTAGCTTATTTAACGATTGTCCCGTTTGTTTCTCCAAATTGTACTATGTCATACACTCAGGCAACCCTTATTTGAAATAATAAATAAATACATTTTTCCCGAACTTAGCACAGGTGACATTGACTCTGTTAGCACCAGCGCTCACATTATTCCTGACCTTATTGATTAGCTTACCGTGGTAACCTACGTCACGTTAGCTAACGACTGAGTGGACACTTCCATTTGAAAAGCTGGGAAAGAAAAATGTAGATGGAGTGAACCTTTATAGGGTGTAGGAATGGAAAAATCAAACAGTGGGTTTTGGATCGGGGATTGGAGCTCAGACTCTAATGACGGCTTATGAGTCTTTGATTATTGGATTTTAAAGACAATCAGGCATCACAAGTCGGCTCTGATGCAACTCTTCCTCTCTTCAGCGGTCAAGTGGACCGGGAAGGAAAAATCAATACCCAGAGCACTAATAGGCGATGAGGGAACCATTAATCAGGGGAAGGGTGGAAGTGTTGAAGCAACTGGCTAAAAGCTCCATTTTCCTTTATATTGCAGCCCCTAAAGAGGGACAACAGGATGTCCGTCACAGGGAGACTTAAAAATAGCGAGTTTGTGCTGAGGCAAGAATCAATTTACTGCAGTTCTATTGCAAGTGGAGCCACCACTAAACCGTCTGCTTGAGGGAAGGACCCAGCCTGCGTGTCTGTGTAAATTCAGTAGTGTAGTGAGGTGGGAGGGTGGGTGCACAATGTAGAGTTGCTAATTTTGCTGTGGAGATACAGGAAGTTGCTGGGTGTTGGAAGACGCACCAAACAGGATGTGAAAACAGCCAAGCTGCGGCATCAATGAAGCTCGTGCGCAGACAGGAGGACACGCTGATGTTGGGACAGACTACGCACCTTTGTTACAGAGTTTAAGCCCAATTTAACTAAATGTTTTGGGCAGCAGGATGGTGGTGTTACAATCCAGTCTAGCGCAAAGAAAAGACTCTTCTTTTGTGAATATCTAACACAACAATTAGTTGAAACAAAGCTGACATACTGTAGTACACACCCCAAAATACAGAATTTTTAAGTTGTATTTGTTTGTGTCAGTTGTATTGCCTCAACCATGCGCAATTTCTTTGACTATTTATTTCATTTTTTTCAGCGTAATAATGGCTTACATTCTCTCTTTTGTGAGCTGACATTTGCCTCCTATAATGACCACTGAGCGTCTTAATGCCCCACTCAGTCCTCGGCTCAATCGGTAATCTATTGGCAAGCTCTCGATCAATTCCTGGGGTGACTTTAAATTGGATTTTTATAGCATACTATTTCATTAGTGGCTGCAATATAAGTTTTACAGAGTAGTAGGACCTGTGCAGAGCTCCAATAACAAATGTGTCGACGTCAGTTTCGCAAAGTAGCGAGGTGGCAAAGGCGGATCTTAGATCACGCTACGTGGGCACAGTTCAAAGATCTGTTGATATGAGCTAATTCTGTCCTGCCAGTAGGGCTGTTAATCTTTATTTATTTAAGGAGGAAATGAGAACAAGTGTACAGTGCTCAGGGCAAGATCTGCTTTCTGACACAGAAAAATGAGCAGAGTAAGACTCGGCAAAGCATTTTCAAAAAAACAGATGATGTTTTTTTAAACTGAACAGCATCGACTGATAGGACCGGTTACCGTGCAGATGTGAGTGGTTGATCTGTATTAACTTTATGCTCATGTAATATGTGCATCTGTGTAATTTACATACTGCTCTGTTGGAACAAAACAAGTCATGTAAACAGGCTTCTCATTCATCTGAAGTAAGTTCTGTCTTTATGTGTTTTCGCGTAGTAACATTCCTATTATATTTTGTTATTATATGGCATTCGCTGGAACCACTGGGCTACCAAGGCACTCCTTGAAACAAGTTCTAACAATTAATTTTATACGTCAATACATAGCTCCAAACATCTTAGTAAATCATCTCCAGTAATGTTCTTCCAAGGATAAATATTACTAGTAAGGAGGTCAAAGTGATGTCTCCTGGTTGTTGCATCTCAAGAGCACACTTCAACTTTATGTTATGTTAAGTGGTGGTGTTCAAAAGGTGTTCAAAAGTGTGTGTGTGGGAAGACTTCACTGTTCAGTGTCAACATCTGAAGTTGCACAAAGTAGTATATACATAGTAGAGTACAGAAGTCTCTGACCAAGCCTAAAAGTAAAAAAAGATAAGGCACAAAACAGCTACAAAAATCTCACAGTCTACAGTTAAATATAGAGAAAGATCTTCTAACCACCAGTGGCAGTTTCCCCTTTTTTTTTGTCTATGCATGACTGGAGATCATACTGTGAAACTGAGCTAGTCTGCATTATGCAAATTCGTCATGGGCCCACACTCTGCACATTTGTACTGTAGGAGATTTTACATATAAACCCACGCTTTGATGGTTGTCAAATTTCCGAAAATGTCAGTGTCGGGAAATTTAAAGACAACGAATCCGGATTGGGTGAAAACGGTTTAACTTCTTGAAACTGCCTGTAAAGATAAAAACAGGAAGGTAGTTGAAAAGGATCTGTGTGCCTTTTACTGATAAAAGAGCAAAAGCAATATATAGACACACTGACACATCTAACTGTAAGGGAGTGTGCAGTTTGACTTGGTGAGTTTGCTCCACTTCTCATGAACTTCCAACTTAGAGCATTAAAATGTTGGTGTATGACTCAAGGATGTAAATTAGAGGGCAGCATGGTCTGGTCAACCAGCTGTGTGAGTCACAGTGCTGCTCGCTAACTGGCTGACAGTTAAGAAACCTGATTACAACATATCTTGATTCCATTGGACAACACAGGCTTCCTTTCACCTAATAAATGTAATTTATTGTGTTGTAAAACAGTAATATTATGAATGAAAGCTGGAGCATCTAAAGACGCTGATGATAAAAATTAAAGAATCATGTCAGCAAAAGAAAAGCAAAACAAAATCAATTTTAAAGATGGGTCACAATTTTCTCCTGAAAGATTTAGCATCCGCACACAGACCTCCTTAAAAGATAATGCTGGTTATGAAGGGAAATTGTCACGTGACATTTAACTTCATTTTCATCTTTCATACTTATCGCTGGACAAAACTGGCATGTCCTGTTTGCATTCACTCCTCTTCATGGGTATTTTAACAAGTGATAAGAGTCAGCATGCACATTCGGGATGATTAAAGACTTTAACACACAACGGGATTTCATGTCCCTAAAACAACCTTTTGATCCCCCTGAGCGGCAGACCATCAGATAAACGCTAATATATATTTTAAAAAAAAAAGAGGGTATTTTATAAACGCTATGGAAACGAGGAGGGAGAACTGCTGTGTGGTGTTACGCCAGAGCTGGAGCTGCCTGGGCTTCAGTGAGTTTTTAGTGAGTCACTCAAACTGTAACTGACTGTACCGCTGGTGCCGATCAGACTTGCTACATGCATAGCCTGGATGTCTACAGTACCAAAACCACACTGGCTTCCTCGCAGCGGTGTATGCTGAATGCAATGCTGACAACCATTCCAAAATGCCTGCGAACATAATCGCCCCGCCATAGTGCGTGCCAAGAGCTTGTGATATTGTGAATGAAAGCAGAAGTAGAGGAACAAAGTGAACAGATCTTCATGTAAGCCTCAAGCAGGCTTGATTTAGCAGCACAGCCACCATCGCTCAGTGATACTGAAAATGGTTAGAAGTTCAAGGATGCTAAATTCACGGGCTTGCTCTCTCATGAGAGGGCCCCTTTGTCCCAAGAGCAGAGCTGTTTAGTATTAGTATCCTAACACTGGTGATGGAAGCAAAAGGAGCCACTAAGAACACATGCTAGTGTGTAGAATGCTGCACAGCTTCAGTCACAAGCAACATGTATACGGAATATATCCTGGAACGGCTCTGAATAAACAGAACAGACTTGTTGGACTGTTTATGATTGCTAATCCGTTCCTCCGTATTAAAAAAAAAAAAAAAAAAAAAAAAAAAAAAAAAAAAAGAGAAAAGAAAAGATGATGCAAATTTACCATTTTGCGCCTCAAAACATACAAAAAACTCAGTTATATTCTGATGGTGCTTGAGAAGTTGTTTGAATATAACGGTTGGATAAATTATTTAAAAATCACGGTGGAGAGATTACCAAAATAACGTTCAACCGCAGTCTTTTATTTACAAGTTAAATAAGGTCTAGCTTGGGTCACCTGTGCCTGAGTATGTTTCAGTGAATGAGGAGGAGCTTGTTCCATCCTGTTTCTCTTAAGGTAACCTGGGGGGGGTATGAGAGTTTAAAAGAGGAACAAAAACAGGATAAAAGAAGTTGAAAGAAATGGAGGAGGGGGATGGTTTTTGACAAACATCGGGCCAATTCATTCCGTCTCAAAAAGTGAACAAGGTCCTATGGGCAGAGCAGCAAGCAATTGTATTCAGAAGAAATGTGGACGGTGCTAGAGGCAACAGTCATACAGGCTTTCCTTCCCCGTTTCAGATCCTGTCTCTGTCCGGAAATAACCGGAGAGGACTTTCTTTAGCTCTTATGGTTGTGCACGCACAGTGCGTTACGCTTCAGCCGGGTGAAATACATAACGCTGGGATGTTTTCACGAATTAGGACACTGTGGCATTAACTGTACCATGAAATACTGTAAGGCAGTAAAGAGGAGAAAAAAAAAAGATATGGCTTTGTTTGTAATTACAAAATGAAGGATATCACATAGATTATTATAGTTTTTGCTGAAAGCTAAAAGGTAGAGCTTGATACATTGAATATTCCTGATTTCCAAGAATTGAGTTTAAGTGATACGTTTTTAGTCTAGGGCTGCAGCTAACGCTTATTTTCATTCTCTATTAATCTGACGATTATTTTCTACATTAATCCTTGGTTGTTTTGTCTACTAAATGTACGAGCTTAGCTTCACGTTGGCAAACATGAAAAGGAAGAAAACACCTCTTTTTTTTTTTTTTTCTTGTTGCTAGCTTAGTGGCACAGTTAGCCCAGCTAACGTAACTGGACTTGACTAGCCTGCGTCGTGAAAGGGAACAAAAATGCAGTGCCCAAGATGACATCTTCCTTTGTCCACAACTCAAAGATATTCAGCGTACTGCCATAGAGGAGAACAAAAATCACATTTAAGAAGCTGCAGTAAAGACTTTCTTTAAAAAATAATAATATTTAAACCGAAACAGTTGACGATTAATTGAATAGTTGTCAACTAATCGATTAATCATTGCAGCACTATTTTAGACATCAGTGAACAATGACAGTACTTTCTGGGGGACAGAGATTTCTGTGAAAGAGCGAGATAAATGCCATGAAGAGCATTGACGTACTAAACAGAGAGAGAGCAGAGAAGTACAACATAGGGTCTGGAAACTTAGAAGAAAAAAAAGCAGAACATTAGATAGTATGAAACATGTCACGGAATACAATGCAGTTTAGTCTTAATTACCGAGGCACCAATAGTGCATCTCGTCTTTTATGGTGTCAATTAGGGAGGAAATTCTGTGGTATTTCCCCATTAACATCCATCTGGAACTCTGCCATCTGGCTTGAGCTTTTCCACTGGCTGTTGAAATTAGAGGAAAAGTACAGTGCTTTCTCTTCTCCTATGCAAATTTAATAAGTACTCAGATTTAGCTCAGTGTTTCCTGAGCTGACTTTCTCCCTCTATCTCTCGCTCTCTCTCCCTCTCTCTCTCCCTCTCTCGCTCAGCCCCCCCGGTGAGATAAGAAATCTTTTCAAAGCTCCCCACTCAAATCTCTTATTCAGCAAAAAGCAGCACTCATCCCTGATAGAACAGTCAACTCATTGAGGACAGCTGACTTTCCTGTTATATATACACACAGCCAGTATATTATATTATAGCATAAATTCAAGACTTCATCAGACGCTACAGAAGTGTAAACACAGGAGAGGCCTTATGACCAGCTACAGTTGTGCAGCAGAGGCTTCTCTGGAGATATTTTTTTTTCTGTTTAATTGTGATGATAAATGATTTGCATGTTAGGTGGCATCACAACTATTTTCCATCTACCTTCATGTCTGGCAACGCAGATGTTGACCTTAAAAACGAATTATTTGTTACGATGAAAAGAGGATGACAGGTTACACAAAGCTGTGTGGTCCTTTACAAATGTATCTTTGACAAAGGGGGCTATTCAGCATGTGGTCAGCCGGTAGCTTAAGAGCAGTGTTTCTGAGAACCATCCTGACCATAGGCGGCCCTTTTTATAGCAAAAATAAGGACGGACCTCTAAGCCAAAGGGGGAAGAAAGTTACGCAATATCTATCTTTAACGTCTGACTCTTTAATTGAGCATTAAGCAACACACACTTCCAGAGAAAATATTGTGTCTCGTTTTTCTGCGCTGTCGCCTCTTCATCGTGCTCGTCATGACTGTGACTCCAAACAGAGGGATTATGATGATTGCATTTAAATCCAAAGTGAACCGTTGCGTAGGGGAAATTGCAGTTTGTACTTTCTAATATCTTGGCTATCTCATCAAGGTCAGTATGACAAAAACGCTTTTCAGGCACCCAGAACGCATGAGGCTTTGAATAAGCTTCTCATGCCCGAGGATCAGGACAAGCCTGGGGTTTCAACAGAGAGCACTTAAGAGATGGTTCATAATGGAATAAAAAAAGAACCGGGCATCTTTTTGCCTCTTTAATCACCGGCCCTTTTACACAAGCATTGCTCCTTTAGAATACCATCACACTATGAGCCACAACATCCAGGCCTAAAATTGTGTTGATCTGTTGCTAAATGTATTTACCATGTGTACCATGACGCAGTAGTGTTTTGGACTTTAGGTTATAGTAACTCTGCTGATCTTTTTCCTTTTTTAAATGTGTGTTTAGGTTTGACGGATTCATCTTGTGAGTAAGTGTATGACCATGTTATGTACAAATGAAAAAGAACATACCGATCTCATGAGTAACACTGTAGCTTTTTTCGGATGATTTTGATTTCTTTTGCTGTTTAATAAAAATAACATCACTGCCTGAAACTCAACTTTATTAACACAGGACGGACGACAGGATGGTTAACTACGCATGAATTAAACCAACAGCCAAGAAATACAAAATCCAGCATTTCATAATAATGAGTAATACAGACAAGTCTTGACACTTAATGGCCAGATAGTTCTCACTTACCTTGAGGACTTCCCCACGCTTAAAACTAAGCTCATCTTCAGCAGTGGCTTTGAAATCGTATTTGGCGATGGCCTCCATGGTTGCTGTTGCGTGCCAGAGAACTGCTTGGCTGTGGTGGTGTTTCGGGGGCTGAATTTAAAAAATAAAAACACGTATCCAGGCTTCTGTGGCCAGATGCTTTCCTCCGAGTCTCTCCTCCCGTCTGTGACCCGCTCCTATAGGGCTTGGACCTCACATAAAGGTCACAGTAAGGTTCCTGCGAACGGAAAACAACGTGGTACTCAATCAGACTCAAATACATAACATACATAGAGCTAAATCAAGATTGCAAGAATCAAAATGTAAGATGTATTGTTGTTTGGTCTGATTTTAAGAATACATAGCAATGTGAATATAACGTCTACTTCCGTTGCAAGTTTACTTGTTTCCAATGACTCTCCGTCACACTAATAAAAATGTTGTTATAACTGCTTCCCCGTAATCATGAGACAGTTATCTAACGGCCCTACTGATGGTCATCTGGCAAACCTTAGTGAAAAGAGGTCACGGCCTTCATGTTGTAGCTGCAGTAACTCTAGGCAACGTTCACTTAAATGGATGGTTACCTACAGACTATCAGGACAGCCAAGCAGCTGGCCCAGGACAGAGATAAGTCAGTGTCCTACTTAAGCAGAGCTGACATTGATACACGGGCTAAACCTACAGTTCCCGAGTTAAAAAGGATAAAGCTAGTTATCTCATTAAGTTGTTTGCTGATAGGCCACTGCAGCTCTGATGGGTTCACACTAACTAGCCCTGCTTTGAATGAGGCCATTTAACCACAGACAGGAGGGCAGATGCCAGAATCAAAGTAACACACGTGGGTCGAAGTATCCCTAAATGCAGACTTTCGGTTCTAACCTCAACACAGGAGACACAGGAGGCTTGTCTGTGGACGGTAATGGCACCTTTAGGCGCTACAAGGTGACTGTTTACAGCAATACAACTGTCAACAACCCGGTGACAGGAGTACTGAGAGCCGGGGGGGGTGCCTTCAACAGGTGTGTCTTCTGGGTCAAACTATGGCGGATTTAAACACACAGTTATTTTCCATTCTGAGGATTAAACCGCCTGTTTTTTGCCGTTTTCCTCCCGATTCCGTTCCTGCAAACAGCGCCCAGTGTGCTAGCATGCTAGAGCTAGCATGCCGGCTAACGGTCGGTTAACTCCAACTGCGATGCGGGTTAGATCACCACACTTATCCCGGGTAATCCAGCACACATTCAGGGACGTTACTCAGAGCTAGTGTGACGTGTGAAGCGTGTTTGTTGTAGCCGGAGGCCTAGCTTAGCTTCACGTAACGTGGAAAAGGAAGAAAACACCTTTTTTTTGTTGCTAGCTTAGTGGTACAGTTAGCCCGGCTAACGTAACTGGACTTGACTAGCCTGCGTCGTGAAAGGGAACAAACAGAACACAACTTTTAGGTGAGGAGGAAGCTTTAAGGAGGACTCACCGCTAGAGATATTCCGTTTTGATGCTGCCACCGTATCAAAGCAAAACCCTTTATCGTGTAATGATCCACTCCCTGCTTCCTCTGGAGGCAACGAACGGTGTGTGTGTGTGTGTGTGTGTGTGTGTGTGTGAGTGTGTGAGTGTGTGTGGTGTCGCTTACACCGTCCTAGGAGTGTGTAGCTGCTAGCAGAAGCTTTGCGACGTTTATTTCCGCTTCCCGTCCTCGGCGCTGGGAGGCTCTGCTGCTGTTGTGACCGGAGCTCCTCCCTGTCTGCCGGAGCACCACACCACTATACTACACTACATTACATTACACTACACTACACTACACTACATTACACTACACTACACTACACTACACTACACTACACTACATTACACACTACACTACATTACACTACACTACACTACACTACACTACACTACATTACACTACATTACACTACACTACACTACATTACACTACATTACATTACACTACACTACACTACACTACATTACATTACACTACATTACATTACATACACTACACATTTACACTACACTACATTACATTACACTACATTACACTACACTACACTACATTACATTACATTACACTACACTACATTACATTACATTACATTACACTACATTACATTACATTACATTACACTACATTACACTACACTACACTACACTACACTACACTACACTACACTACATTACACTACACTACATTACACTACACTACATTACATTACACTACACTACACTACACTACACTACATACACTACACTACATTACATTACATTACACCGCTACACTACACTACATTACATTACATTACATTACACTACACTACACTACACTACACTACACTACATTACATTACACTACACTACACTACATTACACTACACTACACTACATTACATTACATTACATTACATTACACTACACTACACTACACTACATTACATTACATTACATTACACTACACTACA